>NW_011477316.1:15645-19251 GCF_000754665.1 Bison bison bison | reverse complement strand
TTCATCTTTTATTCTGGGACAAAGGCTGATGAAGACTCCACTACCTCTTCTTTCCTGAAGAGGGAAGACAGATTACTCTGGCAATGAAATGCTCAGCCTGGAAATGGCAGGCATCACTTCTGCTCACAATTCATTGGCTATCCCTGGACACAAGGAGGGCTAGGATGGCAATAGGGTAGGATACAACTGTATTATTTGGCAAAAAGCACCAATGTCTATCACACCTTCATACTCTTACTTTAAGTCACAGTGGGATAATTTGTTTTTAGAATGTGCACATGTTGTTCTTTTTGACCTCCTCCCTCAATACTTCTGGGAAGATTCAACTTGATTTGTAGTTTCAGTTGAAGCAATATGCCTCTGGAGAGTCATCTTTCTGTCTTATCTGCTTCTGTTTCTCCCTTCCCAGTCCAGGTCAAGTGCCCTTTTGTTGTGCTCTCCAACTCTCCTTGTTTCCTTCCAGCATAAATTTTATCATATCCTCTGAATGTGATTGCTTATGTAATGTTTCTCTTTTACCCACAAGACTGTATTCCCTGGTGTCAAGGACTGTATTCCCAGTGCCTAGAGTGCTTTCTGGCACATTGTAGGTTCACAATAAAGGTGGAATGAATTAATGTTTAGAGCTTTATCTCCTTGATCCTAAGCTTTTGCCCTTTTGTCACATCAAGCTGCGTGGGTCAGAGGAGGAGATGAAGCCGAAATCTGCTTTCCACTCTTGAGCTGAGAGAATCTGGAACAGGCTTAGAAAGTAAGAGTACGTCATTTGAAATTTGAGCTTCATTGATGAGCTAATCCTGGGACACATACTTTCTTGGGTGTGTTAACTGGGGTTAATGAGGAAAAAATGGCTATTCAGACAATTTTATGTTCACTAAGTGAAGAGTACCATGGAATTTAGACTTCTTCCACAACAGGCTCTGTTAAGGAGTTTCTAATAGCCAGATGATACATGATTTGGGGGAAGTAGTTGAAGCTCATGTGCTGAACTCTTGTTGTGTGGGTTTTAATGTTTTCTTTGCAAATTAAACATTAGACATCCTGACTGTGCTTGCTCTTAGCTAGGGATATGGGTGTGTAGCTCAGGTCATTTGTTTGACAATCTTTACTAGAACTTGATTGGTCTCTTTAGTAACAAAGAGATCATCTCCAAGGGCAGCACTTAGATAAAATAAAATCCTTGAAGAAGTGCTCAAGCTCATTTGTAATTACAGAAAAACAAGTTTAACTAAGCAGCTCTCAGACTGGCAAAAATTTAAAAGGTGATAATGTGCTGATGAAGATATGGGGATATAAGAATCTTTACATCCTACATAAGGTAGATTGGTTTGGCTATTCCGGAGAACAATTTGGCACTACTCCACTTGCTCCATGAATTATTTATTGAGCACCATCCTTGTGTCAAGTACTGTTCCAGGTGCTTGGGATATTAGCAGTGAACAAAACTGACAAAATCTATTAAAATTTTATGATATCATTTATTATAATAAGATAATACATTAATACATACATTTAATTTATTAGATAATTGCAAGTGCTAAGTAGAGAAGTTAAAGCAGGAAAGAGGGATATGAAATGCTATATGGGGTTGAAATCAAAGAAAAAGTGGCCAATAAAGGCCTCATTGATTTGGGGGATTATATAGCTAACTTAGTCATATTAGATATACATGTATAGTATTACCCAGAAATTCTGCTTCTGAATATATATATCTAGGAATATCCCCACACAAAGCCATAGCAGGATATATATGAAGATATTTGTGGAAGTGTTATTTGTGGTGGTGGAAGTTTAGCAGAATCCTAATGGAAGACTCTTGAGAGTCCCTTGGACTGCAAGGAGATCCAACCAGTCAATTCTGAAGGAGATCAGCCCTGGGATTTCTTTGGAAGGAGTGATGCTAAAGCTGAAACTCCAGTACTTTGGCCACCTCATTGGAAGAGTTGACTCATTGAAAAAGACTCTGATTCTGGGAGGGATTGGGGGCAGGAGGAGAAGGGGACGACAGAGGATGAGATGGCTGGATGGCATCACTGACTTGATGGACGTGAGTCTGAGTGAACTCCAGGAGTTGGTGATGGACAGGGAGGCCTGGCGTGCTGCGATTCATGGGGTCACAAAAAGTCGGACATGACTGAGCGACTGAACTGACTGAACTGAATGGAAGCCTTTGACTGAGAGAGTGGCTAGGTTAGAATATGGTGGGGGCATGCCATGGAGTATTATGCAGCAGTTTAAGTAACAAGATGAATACACATGGCAATGTGCATGCATGCATGCTAAGTCACTTTGGTTGTGTGACCCTATGGATGGGGACCCTCCAGGCTCCTCTGTCCATGGGATTCTCTAGGCAAGAATACTGGAGTGGGTTGCCGGGCATACCCTCCTCCAAGGACACAAAGATTGATCTAAAACATGATACTGAATGAAAAACAGTAAGAAACAGGATGAGATATGTAACATAGAACCACTTATGTATATTAAGATCCATGCACACAATACACAGTTTGAAAGAACACATTCAAACAAAAAAAGTTACATGTTAAACACCTTAGAATGGCCATGGGGATGAGGAAAAAAAGGAAATGGAAAAGGGAATGGATTATAGGGTTTAAAATAAGATAAAATGGACATAACAACACATTGATTTGGTGTTTAGAAAACCTAGGTTTCTGCAACCTGAGAGTCAAGTGTCTAATTCACTTGCCTCATCTGAGCTTTCATTTCCTCAGCTATATGGGAATACTATTACCAGTCTAAGTTAACTTTCAGGGTTGTCACAAGATTAGTTTGTTAATGGACAGGAAGGGACTTAAAGAAGTTTAAAGTGAACAAACACACTTAGCTAACACAAACAATAATCATTGTTGCACAGAACGAGCATTTGCTGTTTGCTTTCCTACCAGGCATTTCTACTTTGTTCCTTCCCACCAATTCTGATTCCTATTTGGGGATACATGTAGTTTTGAGGCAGCTGACTCTATTCTCAGGTGGAACACATGGCTGTTATAAGCAGTGGCTCATTCCATCCCCTGGTCTCAGTGATTGATTTGGGATGGGCATTTGACCCAAGCTATTGAAATCCAATAGAATCTGAAGACTTTGGGAATACTGGGTGTCTTCCTTGTTTGACATGAATGGGGTAGTATGTGGCTCTGGAAGTAGCAGCTTGGGGATGAAACTTCTTAAAATACTGCAAAGCACAAAGTAAAATGGGTGGTTCCTGAGATTGGATTGATACATATCTCTACACCAGATGGAAATGTTCTCCAGAAAGTGCCCTGAAATGGATTGTTCAAGGTTTTCAGCAGTTCCACACTGCAAATGATGTCAGCTGCTCCTACTTTGAATGAGGAAAAAAGATATCCGCTTTCCTACATTTGTTTGCTGATCTGTTGTTGACAAGAGAAAGAATCCTGGAAATAAAATTGTTGCAGGTGCCTGATGATTCCAATCCTTTCACCACATGTGATGAAATGGAGATCTTGGTTTGTAAAGGATGTCCCTCTAGAGGATCGTGGACTTCAGAATTGAACTTCACAAGGGAGCACGAGGAGCCTCAGTCCAGAGTGTCCTCTGCTCAGCACAGCTCTTTAGATTCTCAAG
>NW_011477316.1:15043-15545 GCF_000754665.1 Bison bison bison | reverse complement strand
GCAGCCAAAATGCTAACAAAGAGTGTTACATTCATCATTCAAACTGCTTCTTCCCTTCAGTAGCCTTGCCTTCTAGATAGAGGACTTTAACACCCCCTAAGCATTCTTTGTACAGTTGGTTTCTCAGATTTGGGGTAGCCAGGCAGGAAAAGGGAAGAATGAGCCTCCAGAATGGTAGCTCTTGCTTGTCACACATATCATCAGACTTGTCCAGGAGGCCTATCGTGCTTACTGGGCATGATGGAGAATATGGAAGTTTGATACCCGGATCATACCCTTATTCAACAGAGTGCTTAGTTAGCAAGACAGGAAATACAGAGTCACTCACTAATCATCGGAGAAGGCAATGGCACCTCACTCCAGTACTCTTGCCTGGAAAATCCCATGGACGGACGAGCCTGGTAGGCTGCAGTCCATGGGGTCGCTAAGAGTCCAGGACACGACTGAGCGACTTCACTTTCACTTTTCACTTTCATGCATTGGAGAAGGAAATGGCAACCCA
>NW_011477316.1:14111-14896 GCF_000754665.1 Bison bison bison | reverse complement strand
TTTTTTTTTGCCTAATTTACTCCTAACTTATCCTCAGCTCAAATATCACTTCCTCAGAGATGTTTTCTCTGGTCAAATCCCTATAATACAAACTCTCATGAAAGTGAAAAGTGAAAGTTGCTCAGTTGTATCCAACTCTTTGTGATTCCATGTACTATACAGTCCATAGAATTCTCCAGGCCAGAATACTAGAGTGGGTAATCTTTCCCTTCTCCAGGGGATTCTCCCAACCCAGGGATCGAACCCAGGTCTCCCACATTGCAGGTGGATTCTTTACTAGCTGAGCCACAAGGGAAGCCCATTAACTCTCAGAGCTGGATATAAATCTCATTTGTCACACCAATTACACTCACATTTTACAATTACTGGTTTTTACATTTGCTTTTTTTAGATTAAATTCAGTCTCTCTCACTAGACTCTAAGTTCCTTGAGGGCAGAGATGGTCTAAGTCTTGGTTGCTTAACAAGCACATATGAAACTTCTACAATATGTCAGGCAATTCTCTCGATAATTTACAAATATTAATTTACTTAATTCTCATATTAACTCCATGAATCATTATTATTGTTATACATACAGAGGAAACTGAGATCCAGAGAGGCAGCAGAGCTTGTCAAAGCTCAGAAAACTAAGAAATGCACAGAGCCAGGATTCAAACCTAGGGAGGCAGGTTCTTCTGGAGTCAGTGTTGTTAACCATTATGCTATAGCTATTTTGCTCATTTCCAGTACTTAGTGCACTGCTTGACTCATATAGCTCGATGAACATTTGTTGGATGAATCAAT
>NW_011477316.1:12772-13977 GCF_000754665.1 Bison bison bison | reverse complement strand
ATGTTCTTTTAAGTTTTAATTTTTTTTTATTCTTTAACTTTTATTAATTTAAAGGCCTGGTTCTCAGGCCTTCAAGATCAGATTGAATTATATCACCAGCTTTCCTGGATCTTCAGTTTGCAGATGCAGACTGTGGGAATTCTTAGTCTCCATAATTTTTTGTTGCAATCTTTTAAAATTAATTTGAGTCTCCATAATTTCATGAGCTAATTTCTCATGAGCCAATTCCATAATTTTATGAGCCAATAATTCCATATGCCTCATAATTTCATGAGCCAATTCCAGGGGATCAGGTATCCAATTCCAGGACTCAGGTATCCAACCTGGGTCTCCTGCATTGCAGGCAAATTCTTTACCATCTGAGACACCAGGGAAGCTCAGTTCTTCCAAATAAATATATATTATTTTATATAATAAAGGCCTATCTATCATCTCTATATCCATTTGGTTCGACTTCTCTAGAGAAGCCTGACGAATACATCAATTATATGCTATCTATATGAAACCCACTTTAAGTATAAAGACACACATAGGTTAAAGAGTTAAAGGATGGGAAATGGTATGCCATGAAAACACTAAATAAAAGAAAGCTGGAATAGCTATATTAATATCAGATAAAGTAGACTTCAGAGCAAGGAAATTACCGGAGATACTGAAAGACGTTCCATAATTATAAAGGAGTCAGTTCTCCCTAAATATATTAAATTTTAAAATATGTTTGCATCTAACAACAGAGCTTCAAATATCTGAGTAAAAATTGATAGAAGTAATGAGAAAAAGATGAACCAACAATTATTGTTGGAGACTGCAATGCTTTTCTGTCAGCAACAGATAGAACAAGTTTATAGACAACCATTAAGGACACAGAAGACCAGAATAATGTTGTCAACAACTTGACCTAATTTCCATTTATAAAACACTTAACCCAACAACAGGGGAATAAACATTATTTTCAAATGCAGAAAGAACATACACCTAAAGAGAGCATATTCTGGGCTGCAACACACACCTTAAGACTTTTAAAAGAATAGAAATAATGCAATGATCCTAACAGGACCAATCTAAAATTCAATACAAAGATATCTGGAAAATCTCCAAATATTTGGCTCAGACAGTAAAGCGGCTGCCTGCAATGAGGAAGACCTGGGTTTGATCCCTGGGTTGGGAAGATACCCTGGAGAAGGAAATGGCAACACACTCCAGTA
>NW_011477316.1:11331-12196 GCF_000754665.1 Bison bison bison | reverse complement strand
AGGGTTCTATTTGCATTAAATAATTGTCAGACACAACTTGGCGACTGAACAACAACAACATACAGTTAAGAGTGGATAGACCAGGGTGGCCATAGATAATTTATTAGAAAGAATTACACTACAGAGGTGGCAGCTCTAAATCCTTCTGCTATTGATAGATATATCACTCAAGAACTGACATTTTCCTAACTAGCAGGGCATGTGTGCTTGCTAGGTCACTTCAGTCATGTCCGACTCTGTGGTCCTATGGACTATAGCCACCAGGCTCCTCTGTCCATGGGATTCTCCAGGCAAGAACACTGGAGTGGGTTGCTGTGCCCTCCTCCAGAGTATCTTCCCTCTTAACTAGCAGATTGCATGAAACGAATGTCCTAGTACAATGAATGTTAGAAATGGGCTGTTCTTTGTAGAATGAAAGGTATTCAATATATCTGGATTAGCTATAGTAAATTGAAGACACTCCTTATCTTTGCACAAACAGAATATAAGAACCCACCAGGGCTTTTACCCTATCAAAACCTCTATAGGCTGACATGAATGACTTGATCTCAAATGGGTCCTGTGCTCAGCCATTAATCGAGGAGGATTTCTAACTGCATGATGTCAGCTAGAGGATATGCGCTGTGTCTTTCAAAAGGATGTTCTTAGAGCACTTAAAAGGACAGAGATCTGGGGCTTCATCAAGTTTATGGAACAGGTTTCATGATGTGTTGGTCATAGTGTGCTAATAAATAATGTCTTTATTAGTGTGCTAATAAATAATGTCTTTATGAGGAGGAGATTTATCTAAGCCCTTGTTTTATTATAATCCTTTATGGAGAGCAAAGAGGAGTAATTAGACTTCCCTGCATCAAACTTCTTTGCT
>NW_011477316.1:9294-11231 GCF_000754665.1 Bison bison bison | reverse complement strand
GCCATTATTATTTACCATATAATAGTTGTGCATTACCAAGTGATGTAGGTCACTCTGCATCAGCTAGGTAGTATGCTAACCATTTTGTGTTCATGAACTCATTTATTTCTCAAAGCAATGTTAGGAGACAGAAGCAAATGATATGATAAAACAGTAAGATGAGATTCAGAAAGATGAAATTATTTACCTAAGCAACTCTAGGGACCAGGTTCTCTGATTTTAGTGCTAGTGTTTTAAGCTCTTCATTCCCTTTAACCACCTGATTTTTTTTATCATCATCTTTTAAGAATATACAGAATCAGATAAATGATATCAGTAGAAGTCAGCCTTCTATAGAGCTGAGGACAGTTTAAATTCATAGGTTCTGGGTATTAGAGATACAAGGGGCTCAGATATGAGAAGGTTAGTATGGCAACTATATTGACCTCAATTTTCCTGATGACACTTGTGGTTGAGTTTTTTCCAAGATAACACCTTTACTGAAACATAATTCACATACCATAAAATTCACCCTCTTAAAGTATACAATTAAATAGTTTCTAGTATATCCTGAGTTGTGTGGCTCTTGTCTATTAGCTCTGTTTGGGGAATTTAATATTTTGGTGTTTGTGACAATAGTCAAACTTTGACTGGTAGCCTATTGTTGGGCCATCTTTGCTCCCAAAAGACAAACCTTGAGTGTTCCACCAGGTTCCTCAAGCTTTAGTCTTTGCAGAAATCATCCAAATGAGCATTTAGGGTGACTCCCTGAAATATGAGCATTTAAAAATTTTTTCTTTTGTAAGCAATTAACTAGACCTACCCAGACCTCCAACGGAAAATACATCTGTGAGGTAGATGGGAGAAGCACCACCCTACCCTACTGGCACTTGGGATGAAACTTTCAAAGCAATTAAACTTACTGTTTCAATCATTTCTTCTGGTTCAGACACTGGTTCTTAATCTGAGGCCACAACTGTTAACTGAACCAGGGAGTTATGAAGGACCTGCAAATCTACCTGTGGATGAGGCATTGTTTTTATTTTGCATGAATATGTCTTACATATATATTTACTACTTCTTTATAAACCATACAGGTTTGCTGTTGTGATTAATCAAGTATGTGCATGCGTGTATGCTCAGCGGCTTCAGTTGTGCCCCACTCTGTGTGATGCTATGGACTGTAGCCTGTGAGGCTCCTCTGTCCATGGCATTCTCCAGGCAAGAATACTGGAGTGAGTTGCCATGCCCTTCTCCAGGGGATCTTCCCAACCCAGGGATTGAAACTGCATCGCCCACATTGCAGGTGAACTCTTTACCACTGAGCCACCAGGGAAGCACAAAAACCTTCTAAACATGTAGCTGAATTCCCAGTAACTTTTCATTATATAGTTTCTCAATCAGCAGATATGAAAGCACAACTTCCATCATGGGATAATCAGAGACTTTTGAGTCACAAAAGAAGTCATGTGAACTCGAAAGAGTTGAGGAATAGCCAAGTTAAATAATGACCCTACTTCATTGGGTACAAAATTTTCATTTAGTAGGGCATCAACTTGTCTGCAGTCATTAATACAGTAGTGTGAATTCATTGGCTTGCTTCAGAGTAGGCAACTGAACATTTCTACCCTGGAAGCAGGGAGGGGATCAAAAATGGCCTCAAGCAATTCTAGTGTGCTAACAAGGTCAGCTTTTCAGGAGCCATGTGTGCTTGAGGAAATTTATTCTTTTTGTATTTATGACAGTAACTTTGATGGATTATTGTTTAGCTGGTATAACTCCAAATGTTCTCCAGCTTCTTCCAGTGTTGGAAGACACACAGATGTAAACAAGAGAATGCTGAGCACCAAGGGTGTATGCTAAAAGGGAGGAGGGAGCCGTGACCAAGACCAAATCTGCCCACTTAGTTTGTTGGAAGGGCAAGGAGAGAATTGTGTCTACCCTGAAACTTTTGCAGG
>NW_011477316.1:6463-9194 GCF_000754665.1 Bison bison bison | reverse complement strand
TTTCAAGCAAACATCCTCCTCCTTCCCCATCACATTGCATCAGAGCTTCCTCAAGCCTGTTGTCCTGCTTCAGGCATCCCTCTGCCTGTGCCTTGGGGTTAATATCTGGTCCTTTCCAATCCCATCCCATGTGACTGTGTCTTTGTTTCAGATCCAGGAGAGTAATCACACTCAGGCTGGGTCTCCACTAGTCAAAGCAAAAGAGACATTTGGGGGAAACAGTTGGCCAGTCCCTGCAGAAGGGTTTTTTGGGTTGCCTGACAACCAACTGATTGCCTCAATTCTCCTTTCACATCAATAACCTCGGAGCCATAAGTGGTACTTTCATTGGCATTAGCAAAGCAAGTGTACGATGATGTTAGTTGCTTGAGAGGAGACCATATCCCAAGAGGTACTCCAGAGAATTTATTTTCTTAGAATTGCAGAGTAAAAGGCTCCTGAGAACTGGGTTGAAAACTTTGTGTTTGCCTTACTCCAACCTCTGTCTGACTGCCACCTAGTGGCATGGGAAGGCGGGGTGGGGTTGGGAGTGGGAGTGGTCCATGGGGTGCAGTCAATAAGTGGGTGTGTTGTCTGCAGAATTGGAAAATAAAAATAGAATTGACTAAAAATTAGACTTGTTATCACTGTGCACTAGCAATCCTAAATAATGTCAGGGATAAAATACTGCTCACTTTGTTATGTCACTTTCCCTACTCCAGAACCTAAGCAGAACTCCAGAACTCCTCCCCCGTGGAGAGGCATACTTAATGCTGACTTTTCAGGTAATACTTCGGATTTACATATATTCCTTTCAAAATTTCCCTGTCTTGTGTTCCATCCCTCTAGGGCTCTGCTATTTTCCTTGGTGGAATTTCTTTATAGGGGAGGACTTGCAGTGGCTACCCCACTCACCCTACTGTAAGGAGCACCTACTTGTAACAGGAGTCACCACAAGAATCAATGCTGAAGTCCAATGCTTGTTGAAATTCTTTGAAAGCAGTGAAACCTTGTCTGCAAATGAAAACGGTGTGTAACTCCAACTCCTAAGTCTTCATTAAGCTTGTCCTTTAATGTCATTTCTTCTTTGCTCCTCCATGATGAGGGCAAACCACCATGACCTGCACTCTCATAGCATGCCTTGGACTGATTCTTTCATCCCACCCATCACACTTGGAATTACGTGTTCAGTGCCTGTATTCTCTGGTAGACCGCAACCTTGGTGTGTACAAATGCCAGGTTTCTCTTGTTCACTGTTGAGAGCTCAGAAACAAGCATACTACCTGGTCTTCTGCAGAGTCTTTGATATGAGGTGACTATCTTGATCACTGGACTGAAAATGGTCAAAGGCCCTTCTGCAGTGTTTCATCAGGCAGACATTCAGACTGGAAAGGTAGGGATGGCTTGCTTACTTGGTGCTGTCTACTTCCTCCAGCCCCCCAAATATCAGCCTCCACACCCAACACACACAACCCCTTGTTCCTATGGCCTCTATTGCTAAAAAGTTTTCAGCCACCCCGACCCTCTGCCTGTCATTTTGTAATGGGAAAAATTCATTTCGAGGGTAATAAAGGGTAATAAAATCTTTAAAACTGAAAAGGTATCTGAGGATTGAGCAGTTCTCCTTCACTTCACCGAACCTGCTTCCTTCTGAAGGCCTAGGCAGCTGTCCTGAAGGAACTTCTGCCCTGAAGGAACTCAGCTTCTGCTTTTTGAGTGAGGTCATTAATGGTGGAACCCAAAGTGTCTTTGAGGAGCAAAGTAGGTCTGGTATGGGACAGTGGAATGTGAAGAGGGGATGACAGCACGGGGACCCAGAAAGAGAGAGGAGGCTGGCAAGCACAACCTTCGCCTTCTTTGAGATTTTGCCTGGAGCCTGCTCTTCACCCCTTTCTCACGGGCCCCACCCTGAAAAGTGAAAGGAAACTCCCCACTTGCTCCTCTCTCATACCCCCTGCCCTTGCCCCTAGGACTGAGTTTAAGCAGGTACTAATTAGTGCTCTATATAATTTGGCTCCATTCAAGGTTCAAGAGGCTTGTGTTGACTGGCCTGGAGATATGAGCATCAAACAGAATAATGTTTCTAAAAGAAAATGCATGCTGGAGTCTAATTTTGGGGCCAATATTTCATTCTTAGTTTTGGGACTGCTTGTAATTGGAGCTAACTTGGAACTCCTATTGTCTACGTTAACTTTAAGCAAGAGCTTAGGTCTGTTGTACTCTCCATTTTGTGAAGGCTTCATATATACCATGGGGAGTCTATTCACAGAGAGTTTTGTTCAGTTCAGTTCAGTCGCTCAGTCATGTCCAACTCTTTGCGACCCCATGAATTGCAGCACGCCAGGCCTCCCTGTCCATCATCAACTCCCAGAGTTCACCCAAACTCACGTCCATCGAGTCGGTGATGCCATCCAGCCATCTCATCCTCTGTCGTCCCCTTCTCCTCCTCCTCCTAATCCCTCCCAGCATCAGAGTTTTTTCCAATGAGTCAACTCTTCACATGAGGTGGCCAAAGTACTGGAGTTTCAGCTTTAGCATCAGTCCTTCCAATGAACACCCAGGACTGATCTCCTTTAGGATGGACTGGTTGGATCTCCTTGCAGTCCAAAGGACTCTTAAGAGTCTTCTCCAACACCACAGTTCAAAAGCATCAATTCTTCAGGGCTCAGCTTTCTTCATAGTCCAACTCTCACATCCATACATGACCACTGGAAAAACCATAGCCTTGACTAGACGGACCTTTGTTGGCAAA
>NW_011477316.1:5586-5843 GCF_000754665.1 Bison bison bison | reverse complement strand
CATATCTGAGGTTATTGATATTTCTCCTGGCAATCTTGATTCCAGCTTGTGCTTCTTCCAGTCCAGCATTTCTCACGATGTACTCTGCATATAAATTAAATAAGCAGGGTGACAATACACAGCCTTGATGTACTCCTTTCAAGATTTGGAACCAGTCTGTTGTTCCATGTCCAGTTCTAACTGTTGCCTCCTAACCTGTATACATATTTCTCAAGAGGCAGGTCAGCTGGTCTGGTATTCCCATCTCTTTCAGAATT
>NW_011477316.1:5180-5486 GCF_000754665.1 Bison bison bison | reverse complement strand
AAACTCAATCACTTTGCTGTACTACAGAAACTGGCACAACATTGTAAATCAACTTAACAAAAATATACATGTTGATAAAATAAATAAAAGAAAAGGTACCTATGGCAAATCATTTTGCAAGGCAAACACTTTTTCATTTGTATTTGTTAACCCAGATTTTATTCATTTTCTTTCAGTTCAGTTCAGTCCCTCAGACCCATCCAACTCTTTGCGATCCCATGGATTGCAGCACAACAGGGCTCCCTGTCCATCGCTAACTCCCAGAGTCTACTCAAACTAATGTCCATTGAGTTGGTGATGCCACCC
>NW_011477316.1:4603-5080 GCF_000754665.1 Bison bison bison | reverse complement strand
GTGGCCAAAGTATTGGAGTTTCAGCTTCAGCATCAGTCCTTGCAATGAATATTCAGGACTGATCTCCTTTAGGATGGACTGGTTGGATCTTCTTGCTGTCCAAGGGACTCTCAAGAGTCTTTTCCAACACCACAGTTCAAAAGCATCATTTCTTCGGTGCTCAGCTTTCTTTATAGTCCAACTCTCACATCCACACATGTCTCCTGGGAAAACCATAGTTTTGACTAGATGGACCTTTGCTGGCAAAGTAATGTCTCTGCTTTTTAATATGTTGTCTAGGTTCGTCATAGCTTTTCTTCCAAGGAGCAAGAATCTTTTAATTTCATGACTCCAGTCACCATCTGCAGTGATTTTTGAGCCCCCCAAAATAGAGTCTATCACTGTTTCCACTGTTCCCCCATTTATTTGCCATGAAGTGATGGGATGGGATGCCATGATCTTAGTTTTCTGAATGTTGAGTTTTTAGGCCAACTTTTC
>NW_011477316.1:0-695 GCF_000754665.1 Bison bison bison | reverse complement strand
ATGGCAACCCACTCCAGTATTCTTGCTTGGGAAATCCCATGGACAGAAAAGCCTGACAGGCTACAGTGCACAGGGTCACAAAAGATTCGGACATGACTGAGAGCACACACATGCAATCTTTTTACAATGGTAACATCAAAGATCACTGACCACAGATCACCATCACAAATGTAAGAATAATGAAACGGCTTGAAATATCATGACAATTACCAAAATGTGACTCAAAGACAAGGCATGAACAAATGCTGTTGGAAAAATGGCACTGAGAGACATGCTGGAGGCAGGGTGGCCACAAACCCTTAATTTATAAAGTATGCCATAGCCTTGCAGCCTGATAGAATGAGGGTGACTGTATTCAGCAGAACCTCTCCATATTGGCAACTGAGCCCTGAGGAAAGCTGAAAGTAGAAACTAGAGGGCTTATTAAAGGCTTGTTTCCTTAAAAACTCCAGGAGACTCAAGCACAAGCAGACTGTGCTTTGGTCTACACAAGACATACTCACCAACTCGGTGTAAACTGTTTTAGCATAAGGTGACAAGGTATAACAGAGCGGGGGGAGGGAGGAGAGTCTTCTCCCCACTTGTGCACAGGATACTGTGGCACTGCAGAACACTGAGGGCTCCAGAACACCACCAATATGGTGGTACCTCCAGGCCAGCAGAAGGCACACCCACCTGTAATGTTACAGCTGGTG
>NW_011477315.1:14155-15234 GCF_000754665.1 Bison bison bison | reverse complement strand
CTCCTTCACTGAAGGCAGATGCTTTACTGTCTGAGCCACTAGGGAAGCTCTATAGATTAGTGTCAACTGCTAGCCAATAATACACATTTTAAAGATTATTAAAATACAGGGACTAGAATATATAAGGAATATACTATAGCATAGACTATCAACCAGTAATACATTTTATAAGTTTATGAATAAGTCAAACTAATAATGGCAAATTATACAATTCTATTATCTAAAATTAAGAAGACAACTAAACCCCAGGGACGAGTAACAGAACTATAACCAAGTTAGTCACTGTTCAAGTCCTATTCATAGTGCAAAAAAAATAAAACAAAGACAGTCATAAACAACAACCTATCCATCCTGGCTGAAGACCATTTATTGAGGTACACATAATGGGAAAGAGAGTTAAAAGGGAGGAAAAGACTTATTAAAAGTTAAGCCTGCCACCTGCTGTTGGAAAGCCTGCCTGGAACAGGGATAAAGACCATTTCTTGAAATGTTAACCTAGGATTTGAGACCAGGGGCAGCCTGTAAATCCAACCAAGAGGTAGACACCCACTGATGTTTAATGCCAAGCTGACATTCTCATCAAAGTTTCCCTGGAAATGAATGAAATGCTGCTTCATGGGTTATTCAATGAAAAGAAGAATAGACTTCCCTGTTTTTTGAGGGATTATCTGGATGATTCTACTTTGCCTCCCCAAAGTATCCTTAAGTTTACAAATTATAATTTGGGGAAAGAAATTTTGACCCCAAGCACTATATGTACAGGTAGTAAATGAAGAGGGATGAAGAATTTCATAGCACTGCTAGAATATTAGCTTTACCAACTCAAAGACTGTAAAGTTTGGCTCTAAGTTTGGCGGGGACCAATCCTCATCCATGATTTTTCACATATTTTAGCACATGCACTAACAGCTTTCTGGAACTAAATAGGAAGATAGTCAATTCAGTTCAGTTCAGTTCAGTCGCTCTGTCGTGTCCGACTCTTTGTGACCCCATGAATCGCAGCACACCAGGCCTCCCTGTCCATCATCATCTCCCAGAGTTCACTCAAACTCATGTCCATTGAGTCAGTGATGCCATCC
>NW_011477315.1:9297-10644 GCF_000754665.1 Bison bison bison | reverse complement strand
CAACTAGAGATTATCATGCTAAGTGAAGTCAGTCAGAAAAAGACAAAAACCATATGGTATCATTTATATGTGGAATCTAAAATATGACACAAATGAACCTATCTATGAAACAGAAATAGACTCACAGACATAGAGAACAGGGGGAGAGGGGAACGGAGAGACTGGGAGTTTGGGGTTAGCAGATGCAAACTACTATACATAGAATGCATAAACAACAAGGTCCTACTGTGTAGCACAGGGAACTATACTCAGTATCCTGAGATAAACCATAATGGAAAGGAGTATTAAAAAGAATGTATATATGTATAACTGAGTCACCTTGCTGTACAGCAGAAATTAACACAACACTATAAATCAGTTATACTTCAATTAGAAAAAATAAATTAAAAAATATTTTTAAAAATCCAATGTGTTGACCAAAAAAAGAAAGAAAATAGTGAAAGACTAAATGTAGCATATATCACACTGATACTATCTAATGACCAAGCAGCTTACAACACCCAGGAGACATTCAGCAAAAAAGAACAGGATGAAAATGTGAATGCTACTTGTGCAACAAAGAGAAAATGGGAACGTGCAGATTTATAAAGACTGCTTTGATATGTGTTAAATAAAGGAAAAGGGAGTAATTGGTTATTTTCAAGCTTCTAGAGAAGGGAAGAAAGACTGCTGTATAAAGTCCAAACCTACACTTCAAGTATTTGCTCAGAGTGGTCACCACCCAGTATGACCAGTTTCTCCAACTGGTGGTTAGGAAACCAAAAGTGCTTCAGTGGTAATAACTCAGTACAAACAAAGGGCCTATAAAAGTCTTGCTGACAACATTTTTTCTCCCCCATTCTTCTCTTCTTATCAGTTGATGCTCCATGAAGGGTTTTTGTCAGGGCCTTTGACAGTATTGTAGAGCAAATGAAGGTGTTCAGAGAAACACTGTCGATCTAATTAAAAGTCAGATCAAAAAAATAACAGAGGAAAATATCAACAGATCAAGCTCTCAGATTACAATTGGAGTTGGATTTTTGAGATGGTCACAGAAATAGTCTGGAGCGGAAGAAGGCAAAGGGATACCAAAGAAGGAGGGCCACTGAGAGGAAACAGACATAGAGGAAAGATGTAGGTCAATACAGCTAAAAGATGGGTAAAGGAGAAGCCCAACACTGACCTACAACACTGAGACACCAGTCAATGGGACAACAGCTTCATAGGCGTCCTTGATGAACTAGGTAGAAGAGGAAGTTTATCAGATGGAGAAAACCGGAAGGATTCAGGAGGAGTGACTCTCAGGCGTTTTTCTTTTTTTTTTTTTTAAAAAAAAAAAAAAGAAAAGGTGAGCATCTGGAGTCCAAG
>NW_011477315.1:4521-5885 GCF_000754665.1 Bison bison bison | reverse complement strand
AAAGCGATGGCAACTATTATGTTCACAGTTTAACTTTGGTTTCTCATCTGTACTAAAAGGTTATATTTCTATACCCAAATCATTAAAACTTCATCAGTTTTTTTTTCCTCCTAAGAGATGCCAAGTTTTTATTTTACCAAGTAGGGGGCATCTTTAAATCCCTCCATAAAGATTGCTCTTTTTAATTGAGGAAGAATTAGCACACAATAAACTGCTCATATTTAAGGCATACAATTTGATAAGTTTTGGCATATATCTACACTCATGAAATGATCTCCACCATCAAGAGACTGAAATTATCCACCAGCCTCAAAGTTTCTTTGTGTCCTTTTGTAATCACTCCCACTTGCCTCCACCAACTCCCCCACTCCAAGCAACTACTGATCTGTGTTGTCATTAGAGATTGCTTTGCACGTTCTAGAATTTTATATACATGGAATTATGCAGTATGTACTTCCTTGGGGGCTCTGCTTGTCTCATTTCTCATTCTACTTTTCTCAAGTGAGGTCATTTATGTTGTTCACTATATCAATAGCTCACTTCTTTCATTATTGAGTATAATCTACCATACAGATATACCACAATTGGTTGATCCATTCATCTGCTGGTGTATGTTAGGGTTGTTTCCAGTTTTAGCCATTATTTATAAAACTGCTGTAAACATTCATGTGCAAGTCTTCATGGAGACATATTCTTTATTTTTTCTATGAGTGGAATATCTGGATGGAATGGTAGGTGTATGTTTAACCTTTTAAGAAATTATCAAACTGTCTTCTAAGACTTTTACACATTTTTACATTTTGACCTACATGTATTATAAGGATTCTAGATCCTCCAAAACCTTGCCAACACTCGGTATGATCAGCCTTTTTAACTGCAGCCATTCAAACAGGTGTGTAGCATCTCATTTTCTTCATTTGCAAGTTCCTAATGACTAATGCTGAAACTCCAATACTTTGGCCACCTAATTCGAAGAGCTGACTCATTTGAAAAGACCCTGATGTTGTGAAAGGCGGGAGGAGAAGGGGATGACAGAGGATGAGATGGTTGGATGGCATCACCGGCTCAATGGACATGAGTTTGGGTAAACTCCGGGAGTTGGTGATGGACAGGGAGGCCTGGCGTGCTGCGGTTCATGCAGTTGCAAAGAGTTGGACATGACTGAGTGATTGAACTGAACTGAACTGAATGACTAATGCAACATTTCATGCAATGACTAATGAACTAATGACTAATAAATATTTCATGCAAAGATGGGCTCAATAAAGGACAGAAATGATATGGACCTAACAGAAACAGAAGATATTAAGAGAGGTGGCAAGAATACACAGAAGAACTGTACAAAAAAGATCTTCATGACCCAG
>NW_011477315.1:0-502 GCF_000754665.1 Bison bison bison | reverse complement strand
TGAGTTTGGGCTAAGTGTAAATGGAATTGAAACATCTCACTGCTAGAAAACTGAGTACTCCATGCCTCTGAGGAATAGATGCGACAGGAAAAAATTACCCACTTTTGTATCTTTAGCTGGTAAGAGGTTGATAGCTCAACTTTATCTTTCTTTACCAAGGTTTTCATATCGTCATAATTTAAATGACAAAAGTAGCATTTCCCAAAAGAGTGTCCTACACAACTTCTACACACTCTGGTTATGAGGCACAATGGGCTAGACTCTCCAGGATCTTTACAGAAGTCACCTGTCCCTTTGGAACACCATCTTCCCTCTCTTCAGTTACCATTTCCTATCTTCTAGCTTCCCAAGTGGCTCAGTGGTAAAGAATCCACCTGCCAAGCAGGAGACGTGGGTTCAATTCCTGGGTCAGAAAGATCCCCTGGGGAAGGGAATGGCAACCGACTCCAGTATTCTTGCCTGGGAAACTCATGGACAGAGGAGCCTGGTGGGCTACCGTCCA
>NW_011477314.1:35087-36440 GCF_000754665.1 Bison bison bison | reverse complement strand
GATTATTTGTGACCCGATGGACTGCAGCATGCCGGGCTTCCCTGTCATTCACCGTCTCCCAGAGCTTGCTCAAACTCATGTCCATTGAGTCACTGATGCCATCCAACCATCTCATCCTCTGTTGTCCCCTTCTCCTGCCTTCAATCTTTCCCAGGATCAGGATCTTTTCTAATGAGTCAGTTCTTCACATCAGGTGGGCAAAGGATTGGAGCCTCAGCTTCAGTCCTTCCAATGTATATTCAGGACTGATTTCCTTTAGGATTGACTGGTTAGGATCTTCTTGCAGTCCAAGGGACTCTCAAGAGTCTTCTCTTAACACCACAGTTCAAAAGCATAATCCTTTGACAATCAATCTTCTTTATGGTCCAACTCTCACATCCATACATGACTAGTGGAAAAACCATAGCTTTGATTTTATGGACCTTTGTTGGCAAAGTAATGCCTCTGCCTTTTAATTCTGTCTAGGTTTGTGATAGCTTTTCCTCCAAGAAGCAAGGCTCTCAGTTTCATGGCTGGAGTCAATATCTACAGTGATACTGCAGCCCAAGAAAATAGTCTTTCACTGTTTCCATTGTTTCCCCATCTATTTGCGATGAAGGGATGGGACCCGATGCTATGATCTTCATTTTTTGAATGTTGCATTTTAAGTCAGCATTTTCACTTTCCCCTTTAGTTTCTCTTTGCTTTCTGACATAAGGTTGGTGTGATCTGCATATCTGAGTTTATTGGTATTTCTCCAGGCAATTTTGATTCCAGCTTGTGCTTTATCCAGCCCAGCATTTCACATGATGAACTGTTGCATACAAGCTAAATAAGCAGGGTGACAATATACAGCCTTGACATACTCCTTTCCCAATTTGGAACTGGTCCATCGTTCCACGTCTGGTTCAAACTGTTGCTTCTTGACCTGCATACTGATTTTGCAGGAGGCAGATAAAGTGGTCTAGTATTTGCATCTCTTTAAGAATTTTCCACAATTTGTTGTGATCCACACAGACAAAAACTTTAGCTTAGCCAATGAAGCAGAAATAGATTTTTTTTTTTCTGGAATTCTCTTGCTTTTTCTATGTTCCAATGGACGGTGATGATTTGATTTATGTTTCCTCTGTCTTTTCTAAATCCAGCTTGAAAATCTTGAATTTCTCGGATCATATACTATTGAAGCCTAATTTGCAGAATTTTGAGCATTACTTCTCTAGCATGTGAAATGACTGCAACTGTGTGGTGGTTTGAACATTCTTCGGTGTTGTCTTTCTTTGGGACTGGAATAAAAATTGACCTTTTCCAGTCCTGTGGCCACTGCTGGGTTTTTCAAATTTGCTAGTATATTGAGTGTGACACATTAACAGAATT
>NW_011477314.1:18025-34019 GCF_000754665.1 Bison bison bison | reverse complement strand
GCCCAGGATGAAAAGGACATCTTTTTTGGTGTTAGTTCTAGAAGGTCTTGTAGGTCATCAAAGAACTGTTCAACTTCAGTTTCTTCGGCATTAGTGGTTTGGGCATCGACTTGGATTACTGTGTTATTGAATGGTTTGCCTTGGAACTGAACAGAGATCATTCTGTTGTTTTTGAGACTGAACACAAGTACTGCATTTTGGACTCTTTTTTTTTTACTATAATGGCTACTCCATTTCTTTTAAGGGATTCTTGATCACAGTAGTAGATATAATGGTCATTTGAATTAAATTTGCCCACTCCAGTCCATTTTAGTTCACTGATTCCTAAAATATCCATGTTCACTCTTGCCATTTCCTGCTTGTCCACTTCCAATTTACCTTGATTCACCGACCTAACATTCCAGGTTCTCAAGCAGTATTGTTCCTTACAGCATTGGACTTCACTTTAACTGCTAGACACATCCAAAACTGGGCACTGTTTCCACTTTGGCTCAGCCTCTTTACTCCTTCTGGAGCTATTTCTTTGCTCTTCTCCTGTAGCATATTGGGTAACTACCAACCTGGGGAGTTCATTTTTCAGTGTCATATCTTTTTGCCTTTTCATACTATTCATGAGGTTCTCAAGTTAAGAATGCTCAAGTGGTTTGCCATTCCTTCTCCAGTGGACCACATGTTGTCGGAATTCTTCACATGACCTGTCCATCTTGGGTGGCCCTACACAGCATGGCTCATAGTTTCAGTGGTCAATTTGGCTAGTTTTCTGGCTCATTAGAACTGACAAAAATGTGTTCCTTTGTATGGTTGAGCAACATTCCATTGTGTATATCTACTACAAATTCTCTATCCATTCATCTGTTGATGAACATTTAGGTGGCTTCCATGTCCTACCTATTGTAAATATGGCTGCAATTAAAATTGGGGTGCATTTATCTTTTCCAATTTTGGTTTCCTCAAGGTATATGCTAGTAGTGGAGTTGCTGGGTCACATCAGCATTATAACCTTGAGAACCCCATGAAGGCAAAAAGATATGACACTGAAAGATGAGCTCCCCAGGTCAGTAGGTGGTTTTATTCCTAGTTTTTTTTTTTTTTTTTAAAGGAATTTCCATAGAGACTGTAACAATTTACATTCCCACCAACAGTGCAAGAGGGTTCCTTTTCTCCACACCCTCCCAGAATTTATTGTTTGTAGATTTTTGAAGATGGCCATTTTGACCTGTGTGAGGTGATACCTCATTTTAGTTTTGATTTGCATTTCTCTGGTGATGAGCAATGTTGAGCACCTTTTCATGTGTTTATTAGCCATCTGCATATCTTCTTAGGACAACTGTTTGTTTAGGTCTTTTGCCCATTTTTGTGGTGTTTGTTTTTCTAGTATTGACTTGTATGAGCTGCTTGTATATTTTTGAAATTAATCCTTTGTTAGTTGTTTCATTTGCTATTATTTTCTCACATTCTGAGGGCTTCCTGATAGCTCACTTGGTAAAGAATCTGCTTGCAATGCAGGAGACCCTGGTTCAATTCCTGGGTCAAGAAGATATTCTGGAGAAAAGATAGGCTATCCACTCCAGTATTCTTGGGCTTCCCTTGTGGTTCAGCTGGTAAAGAATCTATCTGCAATGTAGGAGACCTGGGTTTGATCCCTGGGTTGGGAAGATCCCCTGGAGAAGGGAAAGGCTATCCACTCCAGTATTCTGCCTAGAGAATTCAAGGGCTGTCTTTTTACCTTGTTTTGAGTTTCCTTTGCTGTGCAAAAAGCTTTGAAGCTTAATTAGGTCCCATTTGGTTATTTTTGTTTTTAATTCCATTACTCTAGAAGGTGGGTCATAGAGGAACTTGCCGTGATTTATGTCAGAGAGTATTCTACCTATGTTTTCCTCTAAGAGTTGTATAGTTTCTGGTCTTACATTTAGGTCTTTAATGCACCTTGGGTTTATCTTTGTGTATTGTGTTAAGAAGTATTCTAACTCCATTCTAAAAAAAAAAAAAAAAAAGAAGTATTCTAACTCCATTCTTTTACACGTAGCTGTCCAGCTTTCCCAACAGTACTTATTGAAGATATTGTCTTTGCTCTATTATATTTTATTGCCTCCTTTGTCAAAAATAAGGTATCCATAGGTGTGTGGGTTTATTTCTAGGCTTTCTATCTTGTTCCATTGGTCTATATTTCTGTTTTTGTGCCAGTACCACATTGTCTTGATGTCTATAGCTTTGTAATATAGTGTGAAGTCAGGAAAGTTGATTCTTCCAGCTCCATTCTTCTTTCTCAAGACTGCTTTGTCTATTCTGGGTCTTTTCCATATAAACTGTGAGACTTTTTGTTCTAGTTTTGTGAAAAATGTCATTGGTAATTTGATAGGGATTGCATTGAATCTGTATATTAAATTTGGTAGTACAGTCATTTTTACAATAACAACCTTCCATTCCCTTCTGGCCTATAGAATGTCCACTGAAAAATCAGCTGTTTATTGTATGATTTTTCTTTGTGTTACTTGTTGCTTTTCCTTTGCTGTTTTTAATATTTTTCTTTGTGTTTAATCTCTATTAGCTTGATTAGTATATGTCTTGACATATTTCTCCTTGGGTTTATCCTATATGGGACTGAGAGACAAAGTTTTTTACATAAAAAATATAAAACTAAATAATAGAAAATTCAAATTTTAGTCATAGTAAATGAGTATTTTAAGTCATTTGGATTAAAATAATTTTTGTAAAATAATTACACTGCCTGTTAATTTTTGTTTCAGTGAAATATAATTTATATATGAAAATTCACCCTTTACAACTACAATTTAGAGGTTTTTTAAATAAACATATAGAATTGTACAACTGTCATCACAATCCAGTCTTAAGACGATTTTATCCCACAGACGTTTTTATTCCCTCTTGGCTGTTTGTAGTCAATCCATGTCTTCACTCTCAGGCTCAGGCAATCACTGATTTTCTTTTGTCTTTCGAGAATGTCATATAAATGCAATCATAGGTAGTTTTTTGTAGGTGACTTCTTTCATGTAGATAGGGATCCACAATCTTTTTCTCTAAAGAGTCAAATAGTAATTACATTTGGTCTTGTAATCTATATGGTTCCTATTGGAGTTCTGCCACTGTAATGACTGATTTCAGGGTGAAAGTATTCAGTCACCAGTAAGTAGTATTTTAGCTGTAGGTTTTTGACATATACCTTGTATAAGATTGAGGATATATCCTCTATTTGTAGAATCTGAACATTTTTTCAGATGAAGAAGTGCTTAGTTTTGTCAGATGTTTTGTATTTGATGATTATTATTAAATTTTTACCTTTTCCTATTAATATTGTATTTAATATTATTGGTTTTTTAATGTCATATTAATCTTGCATTCCTGGGATGAACTGAGCTTTGTCATGCTGTCTAATGTTTTTTGTATGTTACTGAATATACTCTCTAATACTTTGCTAAGGATTTTTTTTTGGTTTGTGTTCATGAGGGATACTCGGAGAAGGCAATGGCACCCCACTCCAGTACTCTTGCCTGGAAAATCCCATGGATGGAGGAGCCTGGCGGGCTACAGTCCATGGGGTTGCTAAGAGTCAGACACGACTGAGTGACTTCAATTTCACTTTTCACTTTCATGCATTGGAGAAGGAAATGGCAACCCACTCCAGTGTTCTTGCCTGGAGAATCGCAGGGACGGGGGAGCCTGGTGGGCTGCCATCTCTGGGGTCGTACAGAGTTGGACACGACTGAAGCAACTTAGCAGCAGCAGCAGCATGAGGTATACTAGGGCTTCTGAGGTGATGCTAGTGGTAAAGAATGCACCTGCCAATGCAGAGGGAATAAGAGACATGGTCCAATACCTGGGATGGGAAGATCCTCTGGAGGTGGGCATAGCAAGCCACTCCAGTATTCTTGCCCAGAGAACTCCACGGACAGAGGAGCCTGGTGGTTTACAGTGCATACGGCCCAAAAGTGTTGGACACAACTGAAGCAACTTAACATGCATGCAAGCATGAGGGATATTGGACTACTGTTTTGTTTTCCTTTGTAATGGCTTTGTCAATGTCAGGATAATACTGTCCTTAAGAATTGGATTGGAAAATCATTCTTTCTCCATTTTTATAGAGATTGTGAAGGGTCAGTAGTGCTTTAGCTATAGTTTTTATTATTTTTAATAAATATTTTCCTATTTATTTATTCTTTGGCTGCAGTGGATCTTCTTTGATGTGAGCAGGCATTTTCTAGTTGCATAGATTTCAGAGCATGGGCTCGAGGGTGCTCAATCTTCAGTAGTTGTGGCACATGGGCTTAGCTGCTCTGTGGCATGGGCAGTCTACATGGATGAAGGTTAGAACCTCGGATCCCCTGCCTTGACAGGCAGATTCTTAAACTCTTGATCATCAGGGAATTTCTCATTTTAGATTTTAATAACTGATAGAAATAAGTATGCAATGATGGGTATATGCAAAGGTAGCACAAGAAAGGACAGGAATGGCAAAGACCTAACAGAATTAGAAGAGATTAAGAAGAGGTGGCAAGAATACACAGAAGAACTGTATAAAAGAGGTCACAATGACCAAGATCATGATGCTGTGGTCACTCACCTAAAGCCAGACATCCTGGTGTGTGAAGCCAAGTGGGCCTTAGGAAGCATCATCACAAACAAAGCTGCGGTGATGATGGAATTTCAGTTAAGATATTTCAAACCCTAAGCTGATGTTTTTAAAGTGCTGGACTCAATATGCCAGCAAATTTGGAAACCTCCATAGTAGTCACAGGGGTAGAAAATGTCAGTTTCCTTTCCAGTCCCAAAGAAGACCAATGACAAAGAATGTTCAAACTACCACACAATTGCACTTATTTCACATGCTAGCAAAATAATGCTCAAAATCTTTCAAGCTAGGCTTCAACAGGGCATGAATTGAGAACTTCCATATATATAAGCTGAATTCAGAAAAGACAGAGTAACCAGAGATCAAATTGCTGAAATATTTTGAATTATAGGAAAAGCATGAGAATTTCAGAGAAAGATCTACTTTTGCTTCATTGACTATATGAAAGCCTTTGACTAAGTGGATCACAAAAAACTGTGGAAAATTCTTAAAAAGATAGAAATACCAGACCACCTTACCTCCCTCTTGAGAAACCTATATGCAGGTCAAGAAACAATAATTAGAAAAGACATGGAACGTGTTACAAATTGAGAAAGGACTACGTCAAGGCTGTGTATTGTCACCCTGCCTATTTAACTTATTTGCAGAGTGTATCATGTCAAATGCCAGGCTCAATGAATCACAAGTTAGAGTCAAGATTGACAGGAGAAATATAACAACCTCAGATATGCAGATGATACCATCCTAATGGCAGAAAAGTGAAGAGAAGCTAAGGAACCTCTTGATGAAGGTGGACGAGGAGAGTGAAAAAAACGCTTAAAACTCAACATTCAAAAAACAAAGATCATGGCATCAGGTCCCATCACTTCATGACAAATAGATGGGGAAACAGTGGAAACAGTGACAGATTTTATTTTCTTGGTCTCCAAAATTACTGCAGAGGGTGACTGAAGCCATGAAATTAAAACAGGTTGCTTTGTGGAAGAAAAGTTAGGACCAAACTAGAAAGTATATATATAAAAAATCAGAGACCTTACTTTGCCTAGGAAGATCTTTATAGTCAAATCTATGGTTCCAATAGTCATGTACAGATTTGAGAATTGTACCATAAAGAAGGCTGAGCACTGAAGAATTGATGCTTCTGAACTGTAATGTTGGAGAAGACTCTTGGGAGTCCCCTGGCCAGCAAGGATATCAAACAAATCCATCCTAAAGGAAATTAACCCTGATGTGAAGAGCTGACTCATTGAAAAAGATGATGATACTGGGAAAGATTGAAGGCAGGAGGAGAAGAGAGTGACAGAGGATGAGATGGTTGGATGGCATCACCAATTCAATGGACATAAATTTGAGTAAACTCTGGGAGATAGTGAAGGACAGGGAAGCCTGGTGTGATACAGTCCATGGGGTCACAATGATTTGGACATGATTTATAGAGTGAACAGTCAGAGAAACAACAAGAAATCAATGGTGAAGTCATATATTCCTAAGGCTTTCTTTATGTCAAGATTAAAAATAAAAAACTATTTTGCAAAATTGAAAAGAAAAACTATTTTAATTTCTTCACCTGCTTTAGGAATTTTGATAATTTTTACTTCCTCTTCAATGCATTTTTAAATATTTGTCTATAATGATAAATTTCAAGAATTTGTCTATATTGTCTAAATTATCTAATTTTGTTGGAATATATTTGTTCACAGTGTTTCTTTACAATACTTTTTATATTGCTGAGGTTGGAAATAATGAACATATTTCATCCCTGATTTTAACATATGTTTTCTCCTTTTTTCATCTCTTTAGCTAAAAAAGCTTGTTAAATTTTGGTCTTCTAAAGAACCTTCTTTAATTCTTCTAACCTTCTTTCCAGTTCCATTTCAGTCCCTCAGTCATGTCCACTCCTTGCAACCCCATGGACTGCAGCATGCCAGGCCTTCGTGTGCATCAACAACACCCCAAGGCTGTTCAAACTCATGTCCATCGAATAGCTGATTCCATCCAACTGTCTCACCTTCTGTCACCCTCTTCTCCTCCTGCCTTCAATCTTTCCCAGCATTAGAGTCTTTTCCAATGAGTCAGTTCTTTGCATCAGGTGGCCAAAGTATTGGAGCTTCAGCTTCAGCATCAGTCCTTCCAATGAATATTCAGGGTTGATTTTCTTTGTGATTGACTGGTTGGACCTCCTTGCAGTCCAAGGGACTCTCAAGAGTCTTCTCCAACACCACAGTTCAAAAGCATCAATTCTTAAGCACTCAGCTTTCTTTATGGTCCAACTCTCTTATCCATACACGACTAGTTTGACTAAACGGACATTTGTTGGCCAAGTAATGTCTCTGCTTTTTAATATGCTGTCTAGTTTGGTTATAGCTTTTCCTCACAGGATCAAGTGTCTTTTAATTTCATGACTGCAGTCACCATCTTCAGTGATTTTGGAGCCTAAGAAAATGAAGTCTCTCACTGTTTCCATTGTTTCCCCTTCTATTTGCTATGAAGTGATGAAACTGGATGTCATGATTTTAGTTTTCTGAATGCTGAGTTTAAAGCCAACTTTTTCACTCTCCTCTTTCATGTTCATCAAGAGGCTCTCTAATTCCTCTCTGCTTTCTGCCATAATGTTGGTGTCATCTGCATATCTGAGGTTATCAATATTTCTCCCAGCAATCTTGATTCCAGCTTGTGCTTCATGCAGCCTCGCATTTTGCACGATGTACACTGCATATAAGTTAAGTAAACAGGGTGACAATAGACAGCCTTCAGGTACTCCTTTCCCAATTTGGAACTAGTCCTTTTTCCAAATTCCTTTCTAACGTTTGCTTTTTGACATGCATACAAATTTCTCAGGAGACAGATAAGGTAGTCTGGTACTCGCACCTCTTTAAGAATTTTCCACAGTTTGTTGTGATCCACACAGTCAAAGGTTTTGGCATAGTCAGTAAAGCAGAAACAGATGTTTTTCTGGAAATTTATTGCTTTTTCTAAGATCCAACAGATTTGACAATTTGATCGCTGATTCCTCTGCCTTTTCTAAATCCAGTTTGAACACCTAGAAGCACTCAGTTCACTCACTGTTGAAGCCTTGCTTAGAAATTTTGAACATTACTTGTCTAGTGTTTGATTTGAGTGCAATTGTGCAGTATTTTAAACATCATTTGGCGTTGCCTTTCTTTGGGATTGTAATGAAAACTGACCTTTTCCAGTCCTGTGGTCACTGTTGAGTTTTCCAAATTTGCTGGCATATTGAGTGCAGCAATTTCACAGCACCATCTTTTGATATTTGAAATAACTCAGCTAGAATTCCATCACCTCCACCAGCTTTGTTTGTAGTGATGCTTTCTAAGGCCCACTTGACTTCGCACTTCAGGATATCTGGCTCTAGGTGAGTGATTGCACCATCGTGCTTCTCTTGGTCATTATGATATTTTTGTAAAGTTCTGTGTATTCTTACCACCTGTTCTTAATATCTTCTGCTTCTTTTAAGTCCATAATGTTTCTGTACTTCATTGTGCCCACCTTTACATGAAATGTTCCCTTGGTATCTATAATTTTCTTGAAGAGGTCTGTAGTTTTTTCCATTCTGTTGTTTTCCTCCATTTCTTTGCATTGATAATTGAGGAAGGCTTTATTATCTCTCCTTGTTATTCTTTGGAACTCTGCATTCAGATGGGTATATTTTCCCTTTTCTCTTTTGCTTTTCACTTCTGTTTTTTTTTTTTTTTTCTCAGCTATTTGTAAGGCCTCCTCAGACACCATTTTGCCATTTTATTTTTCTTTTCCTTGGGCATGGTCTTGATCACTGCCTCCTATACAATGTCATGAACCTCCATCCATACATAGCTCATCAGGCACTGTATCAGATCTAATTCCTTGATTATTTGTCACTTTCACTGTATAATCATAAGGGATTTGATTTAGATCATACCTGAATGGTCTAGTGATTTTCCCTACTTTCTTCAATTTGGCAATAAGGAGTTCATGATCTGAGCCACAGTCAGCTACCTGACTTGTTTTTGCTGACTGTATAAGGTTTCTCTATCTTTGCCTGCAAAGAATATAATCAATCTGATTTCAGTATTGACAGTCTAGTGATCTCCATGTGTAAAGCCATCTCTTGTGTTGTTGGAAGAGGGTTTTTGCTGTGACCAGTGTGTTCTCTTGGCAAAACTCTGCTAGCCTTTGTCCTACTGCATTTTGTACTCCAAGGCCAAATTTGTCTGTTACTCCAGGGATCTCTTGACTTCCTATCTTTGCATTCCAGTTCTCTAGGGTGAAATGGACATCTTTTTTTGATGTTAGTTCTAGAAGGTCTTGTAGGTCATCATTGAACCATTCAACTTCAGTTTCTTCAGCATTAGTGGTTTGGGCATAGACTTGGATTACCGTGATATTGAATGTTTTGCCTTGGAAACAGAGATGATCCTGTTGCTTTTGAAATTGTATCCAAGTACTGCATTTTAGATTCTTTTGTTAACTATGAGGGTTACTCCATTTCTTCATATGGATTCTTGCCCACAGTAGTAGATAAAATTGTCATCTGAATTAAATTCACCCATCCCAGTCCTTTTTAGTTCACTGATTCCTAAAATGTTAATGTTCACTCTTCCCATCTCCTGTTTGACCACTTCCAATTTACCTTGATTCATGGACCTAACTTTCCAGGTTCCTATGAAATATTGTTCTTTACAGCATCAGACTTGACTTCCATCACCAGTCACATCCACAACTGACTGTTGTTTTTGCTTTGGCTCCATCTCTTCATTCTTTCTGGAGTTATTCTTCCATTCTTCTCCAGTAGCATATTGGGCCCCTCCAACCTGGGAAGTTCATTTTTCAATGTACTATCTTTTTGCCTTTTCATACTGTTCATGGGGTTCTCAAGGCAAGACTACTGAAGTGGTTTGCCATTTCCTTCTCCAGTGGACCATGTTTTGTCAGAACTCTCTATCATGACCTATCCATCTTGGGTGGCCCTACATGGCATGGCTCGTAGTTTCAGTGAGTAAGAGAAGGTTGTGGTTGATGTGGTCATTTTGTTTAATTTTCTGTAATTGTGATTTTCATTCTGTCTGTCCTCTGATGGTTATGGGTACAAAGCTTATGGAAGCTTCCTAATGGAAGCTACTCTGCTTTAGGTCTTCTAAAAATCTTCATAAAATTTATGACTTTAAATATTGTTTTTCTTTTTGCTGTTTTATTTCAATTTAAATCTTAACTAGTTCTTTCCTTCTGCCTGCTCTAGGTATAGCTAGTTCCTCTTTTTAAGTTTCTTAAGACTCAGCTTATTTTGAGATATTTCTCTTTTTCAAATACAAATATTTGTATTTATAAATTTCTCCGGAAGACTACATCAACTGCAGCCCATAAATTGTTATATATTTTGTTTTCTTTTTAAGTCAGTTAAACATATTTTCTGAGTTACCTTTACCTTTGATTGATTAATAGGTTACTGAGCAACTAAGCACAACAATGATATTTCATAGCAATGATAGTTCTGTGTTTTCTTCAAATCATATTTTAACTCTCAATGTTAAACTACTAGTTATAAGTATTTAATTTTTAAAATGTATACTTGTATATGTATGACTGAGTCCCTTTGCTGTTCACCTGAAACTATCACATTATTGTTAATACACTAATACCAAGTGTTTTAGTGTAAAAAAGATTAAAAAAAAAAAAAACAAACACCTTATGGAATCCAAAAAATACCTACTTGGATTCCATAAGATTTTATTTTTTTAATTTTTTATCTTTTTTACATTAAAACGCTTGGTGGACTGGAAAAGGTCAGTTTTTATTCCAATCCCAAAGAAAGGCAATGCCAAAGAATGCTCAAACTACCACACAATTGCACTCATCTCACATACTAGTAAAGTAATGTTCAAAATTGTCCAAAGCAGGCTTCAGCAATATGTGAACTGTGAAATTCCTGATGTTCAAGCTGGTTTTAGAAAAGGCAGAGGAACCAGAGATCAAATTGCCAACATCTGATGGCTCATAGAAAAAACAAGAGAGTTCCAGAACAACATCTATTTCTGCTTGATTGACTATGCCAAAGCCTTTGACTGTGTGGATCACAATAAACTGTGGAAAATTCTGAAAGAGATGGGAATACCAAACCACTTGACCTGCCTCTTGAGAAATCTGTATGCAGGTCAGGAAGCAACAGTTAGAACTGGATATGGAACAACAGACTGGTTCCAAATAGGAAAAGGAGTTCGTCAAGCCTGTATATTGTCACCCTGTTTATTTAACTTCTATGCAGAGTACATCATGAGAAACGCTGGACTGGAAGAAGCACAAGCTGGAATCAAGATTGCCGGGAGAAATATCAATAACCTCAGATATGCAGATGACACCACCCTTATGGCAGAAAGTGAAGAGGAACTCAAAAGCCTCTTGATGAAGGTTGAAAATGGACAGTGAAAAGTTGGCTTAAAGCTCAATATTCAGAAAATGAAGATCATGGCATCTGGTTCCATCACTTCATGGGAAATAGATGGGAAACAGTGGAAACAGTGTCAGACTTTATTTTTTTGGGCTCCAAAATCACTGCAGATGGTGACTGCAGCCATGAAATTAAAAGACGCTTACTCCTTGGAAGGAAAGTTATGACCAACCTAGATAGCATATTCAAAAGCAGAGACATTACTTTGCCAACAAAGGTCCGTCTAGTCAAGGTTATGGTTTTTCCTGTGGTCATGTATGAATGTGAGAGTTGGACTGTGAAGAAGGCTGAGCGCCAAAGAACTGATGCTTTTGAACTGTGGTGTTGTAGAAGACTCTTCAGAATCCCTTGGACTGCAAGGAGATCCAACCAGTCCATTCTGAAGGAGATCAGCCCTGGGATTTCTTTGGAAGGAATGATGTTAAGCTGAAACTCCAGTACTTTGGCCACCTCATGCGAAGAGTTGACTCATTGGAAAAGACTCTGATGCTGGGAGGGATCGGGGGCAGGAGGAGAAGGGGACGACAGGATGAGATGGCTGGATGGCATCACTGACTTAATGGACGTGAGTCTCAGTGAACCCCGGGAGTTGGTGATGGACAGGGAGGCCTGGCATGCTGTAATTCATGGGGTTACAAAGAGTCGGACACGACTGAGCGACTGAACTGAACTGAAGCATATTTTATATGCTTAATGGGCAACCTTTATGGACACTTTTAGATTTAATTTTCCTTATCATCTCCACTTAAAAAATATAGAAAAAAAAATTTATAGAATACTAATCAAGACATTGCAATTTTCTTTACCTCTGAAATAGTTGGATGTTATTACATTTCTTAAAATTCCCAATCATTTTGTCTTTCAGAAAGTTAAAACATTTTAATTGAATCTTATTTAATATAAATTTATATGGATATTTAATTGGACCTGAAATTTTTACCTTCCCTTTTATTCAATCATGTCATACCAGTAATTTAGCACCTTTTTTACATGTCACATGTTTTATAAATATTTCTTGCTGTAGACTAGACCCATCAATTTCTCTCTTTTCTGAATTTCTAAGAACTTACTACTTTCTTAACTTGGTTATTAACCAGCTACATGATTAGTAATGTTCCCCTTTATGTTTATTTCTCTCATTTTAACCATCAGCACCATTATTGTTACCAATTATTCAACTTTTTAAAAGTTTTTCACATGTATTACACTTTAAAACACTTTTCTTTTTTGCAGGTATGTGATTTTCAAAACATTAAAAAATTTGTAAATCATAAGCACTAATCAAGCAGAATCAATGCTGACCATAAACTACTGAAAACCATGCTGAGAGGAAGGTCAGAATAGCAACCAGAGGGTCATTAATATTATAGTTTGAATTTTATATATCTGTTTCTTGAAAAAAATCTTGAGTACTTAGTCTATGATTGCAAGAATTCTTTGAAATTGAAAAGATAATTGAGAATAACAGTGTCCTCACTCTCATGGAGTGTATATACTAGTTGTGAAGACATAAATAATAGCCAGCATTCTCAATTTTATCTTATTTCTAGACTTGGGATAATGACCTCTAAATAACAGACAGTAGAAATATTTGTGATTGTTGGCAGTAATTACAATGATGACATTGTTAAGAGTTATGCAGATCCTGAAGCAGCCACTTTCCATATTAAAACATGTTTTGAAAATGTGCATCTAAACCTGACGCTGTGTCTCGGTTCAGTTCAGTCTCTCAGTCATGTCTGGTGCTTTGTGACCCCATGGACTGCAGCACACCAGGCCTCCCTGTCCATCACCAACTCCTGGAGCTTGCTCAAACTCATGTCCATCGAGTAGGTGATGCCATCCAACCATCTCATCCTCTGTCATCCCCTTCTCCTCCCACCTTCAATCTTTCCCAGCATCAGGGTCTTTTCCAGTAAGTCAGTTCTTCACATCAGGTGGCCAAGATATTGGAGTTTCAGCTTCAGCATCAGCCCTTTCAATGAATATTCAGGACTGATTTCCTTTAGGATTTACTGGTTGGATCTCCTTGCTGTTCAAGGGATTATCAGAAGAGAAAATAAGGTCTCCAGTGTAAGACTTTTTTTCTGTTTAAGTGTCTCATCTCTAAGGAATTAGCAAAATATAGAAATTACATTAGTAAGAACATGAAACCTTGTTTTTCCAAATGGATTCCACTTACCACCCACATTATTAGATAGGAATGTCTGCTGAGGAATGGTATTACTTCCTCAGCTCCTATTCACATTTATAAAGATAATTAAAATGTGTCAAATATTTATGTAACCCCATTAGAATGCTCATTTTTAAAATATTGCCATAAATAATCATTAACTATTGTTCATAGGCATCTTCATTCTGATCCAAACTGAAGCTCTTTAAGTATTAATTAAGTATTCAGCACCTAGTTAAACTAAATTAAAAATCCATCTCAAATTAAAATCTCAAGGCAATATTGTAGAAGCAAAAATACTATTTTAGAAATAGGACAGTGAAGTGCTTTCTGGAGCAGTGACTTCAGTGCAGCACATGCATTTCCTGGCACATCTTTTCTTTTTATTCAATAAGCACTGTTTCCATGAAGATTCTTTTGTTCTGGGCTCAATGATAGGCACAAAAATAGGTAGGAAAAGCAGTCAGATCCATTTACTGCCATCTCAGAGGTGCTGTGATGATGCAAAAAAACAGATAAATAAACTAGATAAATGTGTCACATTATTTAAATGACATTATCTATTATGTTTTTAAATACAATGATTACATGTTATACAGTCACCTCTCATCTCATTTAATTTTTGTATCTCCCTAAAGTTAGAACAGAGCCAGGACTTAAAACCAGGTTTTATAATTCTAAAACCCATCCCATCCTCTACAGATGTATTCTCTCCAAGGCATTTATTATCTGGCTTGGCTCATGGCAGAAAGCAGAGATTATATTTTTAAGATTTAAACAATGCTTGTTTTAAGGAAATTTAATTTCCTTAAGAACTTTAGTTTCCTAAGGTTTGGAAAAACAACAATTAGATATTGAGAATATTTTTGTCCTCCAATTACTTTCTAACATGACATAGGCATAGGCGTTTATGAGGCTATTTCTCACAAGTATAATCATTTGCATCTGTAAACATGGTTGCCATATTCTATTCTTTTTTGGTACATAGTACATTACCAGAGACTGTGACAGGGAAACTGATTTCACTGTTTTTCAGTGGTTCACCTATACTCCTCTTGAATGGGGAAGAAATATTTCTCAAAGTAGATTATAAGTTTTATTTTCTCAGAACTCGGTATTGGTTGTTGAGGGCAGTATGAAAAGCTGGCTATATTAGTTTTCTAATGTTGTTCCAACAAATTATCACAACCTCAGCACTTAAAAAAATGCACCTTTATTCTCTTACACTTCTGGAGTTCACTTGTCCCCAGACAGGCTCATTGGTGTGAGGACATGGTGTTATCTAAGCAGGCTCCTCTTAGAGACATTGAAGGATATGTTGTCTTTTGCACTTCCTAGAGTTTATGGCACCCCACTCCAGTACTCTTGCTTGGAAAATCCCATGGACGGAGGAGCCTGTTAGGTTTCAATCCATGAGGTCGCTAAGAGTCGGACACGACTGAGTGACTTCACTTTCACTTTTCACTTTCATGCATTGGAGAAGGAAATGGCAACCCACTCCAGTGTTCTTGCCTGGAGAATCCCAGGGACAGGGGAGCCTGGTGGGCTGCTGTCTGTGGGGTCGCACAGAGTCGGACACGACTGAAGTGACTTAGCATAGCATAGAGTTTACCTACATTCCTTGGCTTATGACCCTCTCTTTCACCTTCAGTGCCACCAGCATAGCGTCTTTAGTTTTCTCTTTCTTTCCCAATTTTTCTCTTGTTATTTCACCTTCTCTGCTTTTGACTCTCTTCCATCCTTTTCATAAGTACCCACGTGAGCACATCATTAGGCCTTCCTGGAAAATCATAACCCTCTATCACAAGATTCTTAATCACAGATACAAAGTCCCTTTTGCCGTGTGAGCGAATGTATTCACAGGTTCTAGTGATTAGGACATACATCTTTTTTTTTTTTCTTTCTGATGGCGGCTGTTGTAATTATTCAGCTCAAAATAATGATTGTTATTTCTATTTTGGAATTGTTTTCAAAATGTTTTGCTTTTAAAATTTCCACTGTCCACCAGATAAGAATTTCAAGTGTAAAAATTGTTAATTGCATACTGTTTTCTTCTAGTAAAAAGAAGAATCAAGGTTACACCTCTCTGAGGGAAATAGAAAAACCTTGGTTCCACTGGGTCAAAGATCCATTCTTTTTTTAATTGCATAATTAACTTACAATATTATATTAGTTGTACCTGTATTGGATAGTAATTCAGTATTTTTACAAAATATACTAAATTAAAGTTATTACAAGTCAATGAATATAATTCCCTCTGTTATACAATATATCCTCATTGCTTTTTATACATTACAGTTTTATCTATTTTATACTTAATAGTTTGTATATCTTAATCCTATAACCCTATCTTGCCCCTTCCCACTGGTAATCATTACTTTGTTTTTATATCTGTGAGTTTACTTCTGTTTTGCTATATACACTTATGTGTTTTATTTTCTTAGGCTCCACATATAAGTGAACTTCCTGATGTTCAAGCTGGTTTTAGAAAAGGCAGAGGAACGAGAGACCAAATTGCCAACATCTGCTGGATCATGGAAAAAGCAACAGAGTTCCAGAAAAACATCTACTTCTGTTTTATTGACTATGCCAAAGCCTTTGACTGTGTGGATTACAATAAACTGTGGAAAATTCTGAAAGAGAAGGGAATACCAGACCACCTGACCTGCCTCTTGAGAAATTTGTATGCAGGTCAGGAAGCAACAGTTAGAACTGGACATGGAACAACAGACTGGTTCCAAATAGGAAAAGGAGTACGTCAAGGCTATATATTGTCACCCTGCTTATTTAACTG
>NW_011477314.1:15060-17552 GCF_000754665.1 Bison bison bison | reverse complement strand
CAGGGTTTTTCCTGTGGTCATGTATGGATGTGAGAGTTGGACTGTGAAGAAGGCTGAGCACTGAAGAATTGATGCTTTTGAACTGTGGTGTTGGAGAAGACTCTTGAGAGTCCCTTGGACTGCAAGGAGATCCAACCAGTCTATCCTAAAGGACATCAGCCCTGGGTGTTCTTTGGAAGGACTGATGTTGAAGCTGAAACTCCAATACTTTGGCCACCTGGTGTGAAGAACTGATTCACTGGAAAAGACCGTGATGCTGGGAAAGATTGAGGGCAGGAGGAGAAGGGGACAACAGAGGATGAGATAGTTGGAAGGCATCACTGACTCGATGGACATGAGTTTGGGTAAACTCCGGGAGTTGGTGATGGACAGGGAGGTCTGGCGTGCTGCAGTTCATGGGGTCACAAAGAGTCGTACACTACTGAGTGACTGAACTGAACTGAACTAACTGACTGTAGTTCTATTTTTAAATTTTTGAGGAAATTCTGTACTGTTTTCCACAGTGGCTACACCAAATTACATTCCCACGAACAGTGTACAAGAGTTCCCTTTTTTCCACATCCTTGCCAACATTTGTTTTCTGTGCTCTTTTATACATAGACATTCTGAAAATTGTAAGGTGATATCTCATTGGTGTTTTAATCTTCATTTCTCTAGTAATTGGCAGCATTGTGTCACTTTTTATGTATATGTCAGCCATTTGTATGTCTTCTTTGGAAAAATGTCTAATGAGTTCCTCTACTCATATTTTGTTTGAGTTGTTTGATATCGGAATGCATTATATAAGATAAGCTGCATATACATATGTGTGTATATATACACACGCTCACATATATATATATATACACTAAATAATAACACTTTGTTGGTCATATCGTTTGCAAATATGTCCTCCCACATTGTAGGTTTTATTTTCATTTGATGATGTTTTTCTTTGCTTTGCAGAATTTTTAAGTTTAATAGGTTTTATTTGTTTATTTTTATTTTAATCTTTTATCTTAAGGGACAGATCCAAAGAGATACTACTATAATTTTTGTCAAAGAGTGTTCTGCCTATGTTCTCTTCTGGGAGTTTTATAGTTTCCATACCTACATTTAAATCTTTAATCCATTTATATACATTTACTTTTGTTTAACTAACAAAGCACACAGTCAGCATTTGTATCCATATGTTCTGAATTTGCATATTCAACAAATCATAAATCACAGTATTTGAGGAAAAAATTCCAGACAGTACCAAAAAGCAAACCTAAAATTTTCTACTTTCAGGTAACTATTTACATAGTGTTTCCATTGTATTAGATATTGTTTAAGTAATCTAGAAATGATTTAAAGTATATGGGAAGATGTATGTAAGTTACATGCAAACACTATTTCATTTTATATAAAGGAATTGAGTAGCATGGATTTTTATATTTGTGGTGGTCCTGGACCCAACCTCTCAAGGACACTGAAGGACAACTGTATATCATATCATTTTATGTCTGGATTCTTTCCTTACCAGACTATAAGCTGACAAAAAATATCATGTTTTTTCCTCATCATACTCTCCATATTCCCTATATCCATGCCCATAGATTGAAGTAAGTAATACTACAGAATTATTATGAATAAATAAATGAGTCAAGATTGGATTAGAAAGAACTCCATAAGAGGCTAAGTATAGAACAAGGAATAAAAACATGAATTCTTCCATTTCTTAAATATTTATATGCCTTTCTCTTAATCATTCTGACAGTGTCACAGTGGCCATGAAATATATGAATTTTACTCCTGATTTCTCAGAATTTAAAGATGCTAAAATGTATATGCTCTTTATAGCAGCAAATTCTTTCCAGTGTGACACTTTGTGGGTTGCCATTAGGAATTTTATGCAGTTATGTGAATATTTCATTCTGTTTATTTTTTTTTTTTTTCTGGTTTAAAGTCTCATAAGGACACCTATTTGTTGGGAAACGTGAAATTGAGTAGAGTATAATTGCTTTCTCATTCTGCCAGGCTCTTTTTACGATCTTAAAACAGATACTAACCTGAGGGGAGAAAGGAAGCAATTATTATGATAGCCTAGACTAAGAAACTGTAGCAGGAAACAAAGCCAGCTATGTATTTTGAATTAACTCAAAGTCCACTGAAGAACTCATAATAAGCAATCAGAGGGCATGATTTTATAACTGAATTTTTGTAGCTTCTATTTATTCAAATTAAGGAAACGTAGTTCTTTGAAGGCCTGTAAGATTGGATCAAGTTAGGAAGCCAAAAAACCTCTCTTTCTCTCTCATAAGGCATTTCTTCTTTTTTTAAATATATATATATATATATATAAAATTTGAGGGATAAATGCTTTACAGAATTGTGTTGGTTTCTGCCAAACATCAACATGAATCAGACATAGGTATACATATGTCCCCTCCCTCTTGAACCTCCCTCCCACCTCCCTTCCCATCACACCTCCCTCCCCATCCCAGCCCTCTAGGTTGATACAGAGCCCCTGG
>NW_011477314.1:7296-14960 GCF_000754665.1 Bison bison bison | reverse complement strand
ACAGAGCCCCTGGTTTGAGTTCCCTGAGTCATACAGCAAATTCCCATTGGTTATCTATTTTACATATGGTAATGTAAGTTTCCATGTTACTCATTCCATAAATCCCATTCTCTCCTTAATGAATAAACTTCCCAGATGGCTAAGAATCTGCCTGTAATTCAAGAAATATGGATTTGGTCTCTGAGTTAGGAAGATCCCCTGGAGAAGGAAATGGCAACCTACTCCAGAATTCTTTACTGGAAAATCCCATGGACAGAGGTTGCAAGTCAGGTTACAATCCATAGGGTCACAAAAGAATCAAATGTGACTTAGTGACTAAACATATTCTCCTCCTCATCTTATTTTTCTTCTTGCCCTTTAAATAATAAACCTCAAGAAAACTCTCAAGGAAAGCTCATTCAGCTAATAAAATGTGAATATGAAATGTTAGGAGTTATTTTCTGTGATTATCTCATCTACCTCATGCAAAGATTCCTGCTGGCATCAATTACATAGTGAAACCTCTGTGATATTTGACCAATTATGAATTTGATGGTCTCTACTGGGAGTGTATATATATATATATATATATATGTGTATATATATATATAAACTTTAAGTTTAAGTGTATATATATATGTTAAACTTAAAGTTTAAAAAAATGATGGAAATAATATTCTAGGGCATGAAGACCTTTTTGTGGTAACTCTCTTTTGGGTCTTAAGGGTTGTTAAAGAAACACAGGGAAAGAAAATGAAAATGAATCTCCAGGGATGAAGGAATAAGGTGTTTTTGTTTCTTACAACTTGGGATAGATGACATTTTAGCACATGTCACTCTGAGAGGGTCTTTGTTGAAGAATGAGCTCATCCTTTATTAATGGTGAACTTTAAGGCACTTTTTATGGCTGAAGAACTACTCTCCTGTCTTCTTACTTGTCCTAGATTCTTGCTGCTATACTCTTCTCACCAAAGAAACATTTATCTTGAACTAATGAAAGTCAGCAGTGTAGTTAAGAGTGCCATTTAAGACTCATGTCAATAAGCATTTGAATATTATTGGGTAGAATGTAATATTGCCCAGAAATTTTTCATTTTATTTTATGAATTATCTTAAATCCCATTGTTGATTTTCCAGGCAAGAATACTGGAGTGGGTTGTCATTTCCTTTTCCAGGAGATCTTCCCAACCCAGGGATTGAACAAAATTCTCTCCCGCATTGTAGGCAGAGGCTTTACCATCTGAGCCACCAGGGAAGTCCTATGGTTGATGAAAATGTGTTCATATGCTTGTTTCTTGCTAAGATGGGTGTAGATTTTACCATTAATTAGAATAATTAATCTATACAATAATTTTTGTATGTATGATGGTAAACATGGATGAAAATTTAGTATGTAATATTCTTGTTATTCTACTGTTTTAAAATATCTAATTTTAATAAGTGCATTAGTCAAATATTTTATTGCATTCAGTTTTAATTTCAAAAAAACTAAAATAATTATTTTAAAATAAGTAGTGTGTATTAGAAATAACATAAGCTTGAGTGCAAACACCAGGGTGTTAATCCAATTCTGCCAGTAACAACTGATTTTTCTTTTGGATCCTCATTTTTTCTTTTAAGGTAAAATGTAAACAATACTTACTATGCTTCAGGCTGTTAAACAGGGCTGTGGTATAGACTAAATGCAATCAGGTGTAGCAAAAATGAATTTACATTGAGTTGTTATTATTATCCTCTCAAATAATAAAGATAAAATACTGGGGATATGTTTGTTTGAAAAATTGCATTTGTATTTTCAGGAAAGAAAATTAAGCAGTGTGTGAAACAAGATTAGCTCCTAAAACATACCCTGGGAGGACACCTGATATCCTAGAATTGTGAATCAATGGCTGATTCAATTTATTATAATGTACCTTAGGGAGAAATATTTTTCCCTTATTTTTATACCAGACTCTGTGGAGATTACAATCCCTGTTTCTCAAAGATTTTATGACAAAAGCTGTTACTAGAGAATTATTCATTTTCAAAAGATAATAGGAAAATAATACAAGAAGATGCAATAATAATAGCATAGAAACTGGTTTTAAAATCAAACATCATGTTTAGTCTCTGTTTTAAGGGCAGTACAATAAATAGTAGTCTGGCAAATAAGAATAACTGTGAAATACCTCTAAAATTTAAATGTCTGTTGTAAAATGTCAGAGGTGATACAATTAACAGTCCTTAATGAAAGTTCTAATTATCTATTCCTTTTTCAGTTTCCCACAAAACCTGCAGTTCATCTCTTCTGATCTTCCTCCTTCACTCACAAATCTGCAAAACTCTGATTTTCTTTTTGTTTCTTACACTCACATTTTTATTATGAGTATCTATTTGTCAACTGTGATTTCCTTAGTTTATTTTCTCTTTCTCTTTTCTCTTTCTTCTTTCTCTCTCTCTTCCCTGCAAATTTTCTGGGCTGAATCAAATTGATACTGAACACACAGATGTTCTCAATACCTCTTATGGATCCCTGAAGCTTTATAATTTAAAAATGGAATTAACTCACATAATACATCCAAACCAAAGTAGTTGTATGATATCCACCTCACTTTGTTGTGATTAACCTCTTGTCTGATAAATTTGGAATTGCCTTGAAGCAAATATAAAGATAGATGAGGATACAATAAAATTTAATCAAGTTACAGGGTCTTCCTAAGTTATTTTTTATGTGACTGATAAATTATTTTGAAAAATGAAGATGATACACACTCTTTGGAGTCATGTTTACTATCTAAGTGAGGCATCTTTGTCCAGTGCAGAGCAGAAACCTTTAAGAAAAACCACAGAGTATTTCACATTCCATGGTATTTGTTTTCAATCTTGCTTGATAAAAACATAAACATGATGTTTGCAATAAAAAGTATGTTATATTTGCAAAATAAATCAAACAATTTTGTTTAATTATATATAAATGTAATAAATCAGTAAAAAGCATTTCTTTTGTCTTTACTTGCCTCCATGGGCCAGGCTAAAATTATTTTAACATACCTAATATTATTCAGCATTCTCCTCCCTCCTCCCTCCCCATACCATCCCTCTGGGTCGTCCCAGTGCATGATTTCTTTTTTTTTTAATTTTATTTTATTTTTAAACTTTACATAATTGTATTAGTTTTGCTAAATATAAAAATGAATCCACCACAGGTATACATGTGCTCCCCATCCTGAACCCTCCTCCCTCCTCCCTCCCCATACCATCCCTCAATGATTTCTAAGTTTACCTTTAAAAAATAATTTTTCACTTTCAAAGACATGAAAAGAAAACTCATAAATCATATACCTACATACATATTGGATAAAAATATATTTGTCAAGATATTTGCAAACACATACACACCCATATATGTATGGTGTGTATGTACCTGTACATGTATATGTGCATATGCTGCTGCTGTTGCTGCTAAGTCGCTTCAGTCGTGTCCAACTCTGTGTGACCTCATAGATGGCAGCCCATTAGGCTCCTCTGTCCCTGGGATTCTCCAGGCAAGAATACTGGAGTGGGTTGCCATTTCCTTCTCCAATGCATGAAAGTGAAAAGTGAAAGTGAAGTCGCTCAGTCGTGCCTGACTCTTAGCGACCCCCGTGGACTGCAGCCCACCAGGCTCCTCTGTCCATGGGATTTTCCAGGCTAGAGTACTGGAGTGGGGTGCCATTGCCTTCTCCATATGTGTGTCTGCCTATGTATATATGCACACACACATATGGGATAATCTTTTTAAAAGTGGCACAGGCCAATTTGATGTCTGTTTGCAATATTTGAACTTTGTCCTATACTTTATGTGCTATGTAGATATAAACTTACATAGACCAAAATTTTAAAGATAAATTATAAACCTTAAAGAAGAAAAGAGGAGAAAACATGAATGTTCCTAGGTTAGAAAAAGAGTGGTTGCTACTGGAGATTCCATATAAGGGGTGTCGTATGATATTTTTTCTCTGTCTGATTTACTTCACTCAGTATGACAATCTCTAGGTCCATCCACATAGTTTCAAATGGAATTATTTCATTTTTAATGGCTGAGTAATATTCCAGTATATATGTGTATGTGTGTGTGTGTGTGTGTATATATATCACATTTTCTTTATATATTCCTCTGCTTTGGACATTTGGGTTGCTTCCATGTCTTGGCTATTGTAAACAGTGCTGCAATGAACACTGGGTTGCAGGTATCCTTTCAAATCATGTTTTTCTCCAGATATATGCCCATGAGTGGGCTTGCAGGGACATATGCTACCTCTATTTTTAGTGTTTTTAAGGAACTTACATAGTGTTCTCCATAGTGGCTGTCAGTGAGTCAGTTCAATCTCTCAGTCATGTCCAATTCTTGGCAACCCAATGGACTGCAGAATGCCTGGCTTCCCTGTCTATCACCAACTCACAGAGCTCACCCAGACTCATACCCAAAGAGTTGGTGATGTCATCCAACCATCTCATCCTTTGCTGTCCCCTTCTCCTCCCACCTTCAATCTTCTCCAGCATCAGGGTCTTTTCCAATGAGTCAGTTATTCATATTAAGTGGCCAAAGTATTGGAGTTTCAGCTTCAGCACCAGTCCTTCCAATTAATATTCAGGACTGATTTCCTTTAGAATGGACTGGTTTTATCTCCTAGCAGTCAAGGGACTCTCAAAGAATCTTTTCCAACACCGCTGTTCAAAAGCATCAATTCTTTGGCTCTCAGCTTTCTGTATGGTTCAACTCTCACATCCATACATGACCACTGGAAAAATTATAGCTTTGACTAGACAAACCTTTGTTGGAAAAATAATATCTCTGCTTTGTAATATGCTGTCTAGGTTTGTCATAGGTTTTCTTTCAAGGAGCAAGTGTCTTTTAATTTCATGGCTGCAGTCACCATCTGCAATGATTTTGGAGATCCAAAACATAAAGTCTCTCCCCATTTCCACTGTTTCCCTGTCTATTTCCCATGAAGTGATGGGGCTGGATGCCATGATCTTCGATTTTTGAATGCTGAGCTTTAAGCCAACCTTTTCACGCTCCTCTTTTACCTTCATCAAGAAGTTCTTTAGTTCCTCTTCACTTTCTGTCATAACGGTGGGTCATCTGCATATCTGAGCTTATTGATATTTCTTCTGGTGATCTTGATTCCAGCTTGTGCTTCATCCAGCCCAACATTTTGCATAAGGTACTCTGCATATAAGTTAAATCATCAGGGTGACAACATACAGGCTTGATGCATTATTTTCCCAATTTGGAACCAGTCTGTTGTTCCATGTACAGTTCTAACTGTTGCTTCTTGACCTGAATACAGATTTCTCAGGAGACAGGTAAGGTCGTCTGGTATTCCCTTCTCCTTAAGAATTTTCCACAGTATCTTGTGATCCACAAAGTCAAAGGCTTTGGTGTACCTATTTACATTCCCAAAAGAAATGTTACAAATGAATTTACTTGCAAAACAGAAATAAACTCATAGACTTGGAGAATGAACTTATAATTGCCAGTGGGAAGTATAGGGGGAAAGGATATTGGATGGTTATTTACACATTGCTATGTTCAAAATGGATAACCAACACAGAACTACTGTATAGTACATGGAACTCAGCCCAGTGTTATGTGGCAGCCTGGATGAGAAGGGAGTTTGGGGGAGAATGAATACATGCATATATGTGGCTGAGTCCCTTTTCTATTCACCTGAATTTATCACAGCATTGTTGACTGGCTATACCTCAATGTAAAAATAATAATAATAATAAAGAAAAAAAAACTACATAAAATTAAGGCCTTCGGCACATCTCAACTTGTAATTACATATAAAAAAGAAAAAAAAAAAGAACAAAAGAATCTCAGTGCGCATTCTCCCATATTCCAGATCTAAGTTTTATTGAATAACAAGAGCAATTTAGGGGGAAAAAAAAAAAAAAACCTGAATACAAAATAAACAGCTTGGTTTAATATACGAAAATATCTATCAAACAGTAAAGTTAATGGGACATTTTATAATTTGTACACAATAATTTCTGAAGTGTTTTAGAACATTGTCAAGGGATATTGGAAAAAATGTTAAGAATTGATGTGATTGATCATGGATGAATATTTTGTGCTTCCCATTGTTGTTATAAATTGTTTGTAAAAATACTTTAATAAGCTGCTGCATTAATATGAAAAAAAAATAAAGGATTGGGGGAAAAAAGATGGCTAAAGATAGGCAAGTGTCTTTTTGTAGTAGATTGAATCTGCAAGATTTAGCCTTATTAGAAGATCTGATTTGAACAAGTATCATCAATTATAGATAGAACATTTCTCTAGGCAAGAAACTGAACTTACTTTAGAAATGAATGCAGCATATGATAATATGCAACACGTCTGACTGAAGCAAGGATGAAACCAAGGTTATTCTACTCAGTAATAAATTGATGGTGTTTTACTGATTCCATGGTTGTGGATGGGAAGCAACTGCCTTGCTAACAGAGAATAGTGGCAAAATAATATATATATTATAATGGCGTATGTATATAATATGTATATATATATATATAAAATGTTTTATGTGTGTATATATACTTATATATTTATACATATACATTTTCCTGATATGTAATTCCTGAAAACATTGGAATCTCCTGAGTAATAGGAGAGCATTTTGTGTTCCTAGATTACTGATGGGCCCTTTAGATAGCTTCTAGATGGGTCTGGTTGCCATAAAGACCAAGTCATGATTAGAAAAATGGAATTTTCAGGTCTTTATTCTACACATCCTGACTGTGGAGAAGGTAGAAGGACTAGAGACTGAGTTCAGTCACAGTAGTGAATGATTTAATCAATCATGCTTGCATAATGAAACCTCTATGAAAACCTATAAACAGTAGAGTTTGAGAAGAATCCTAGTTGGTGAACACATCAATGTGCTAGGAGGATGGCATATCCTGTGGGAAATAGGAGACTAAGCACTGCCCACCGCCCCCCCACCCCTGAATCAACACCTTGCTCTTTCTCTTCCATTGAGTTGTTTATGATTTGTACCTTTATAATAAACTGGTAAGCTTAAATAGATTTGCTGAATTCTGTGAGTCATCGTGGCAAGTTAATGAACCTTACAAAGGGGTTATAAGAACCCCAGTTCATAGCTAGTTAATCAGAAGTACAGTGGCCTTCCCTTTCAGAAGTTGTGACTGGTGCCTGAATTGGCAGCAGAATTGTGAACCAAATCCTTAACCTGTGAGGTCTTCACTAACTCCAGAAATTGATGTTACAATTTAATTGAATTGTTGGACACCCAGTGGTGTCAAAGAACCTGAGAAAAAACGTATCACTTTTTAAATCTGGCTACCTGTATTTTAGTCTGTTCTGTTAGTGGTAGAAGGGGCAGAGATATCTACTATTTAATAGGAAAAGGAGTACGTCAAGTCTGTATATTGTCACCCTGCTTATTTAACTTATATGCAGAGTATATAATGAGAAACGCTGGGCTGGAAGAAGCACAAGCTGGAATCAAGATTGTCGGGAGGAATATCAATAACCTCAGATATGCAGATGACACCACCCTTATGGCAGAAAGTGAAGAGGAACTAAAAAGCCTCTTGATGAAAGTGAAGGAAGAGAGTGAAAAAAGTTGGCTTAAAGCTCAACATTCAGAAAACGAAGATCATGGCATCTGGTCCCATCACCTCATGGCAAATAGATGGGG
>NW_011477314.1:6499-7068 GCF_000754665.1 Bison bison bison | reverse complement strand
CCTTGGACTGCAAGGACATCCAACCAGTCCATTCTGAAGGAGATCAGCCCTGGGATTTCTTTGGAAGGAGTGATGCTAAAGCTGAAACTCCAGTACTTTGGCCATCTCATGCGAAGAGTTGACTCATTGGAAAAGACTCTAATGCTGGGAGGGACTGGGGGCAGGAGGAGAAGGGGAAGACAGAGGAAGAGATGGCTGGATGGCATCACTGACTCGATGGACGTGAGTCTGAGTGAACTCCGGGTGTTGGTGATGGACAGGGAGGCCTGGCGTGCTGCGATTCATGGGGTCGCAAAGAGTCGGACATGACTGAGCAACTGAACTGAACTGAACTGAAGGAAATGATGTTTGGCTTTCATATTTGTGAGACTATCAGAGAGACTTGGATTGGGACATCCACTTCCCTCGTTACCAGAGAACCAGAGCTCATTATGTTCTACCCCATTCCTTCTTTTCCCTTTTGTTTCAGGCCTTGAGGGAGTAGGGTCAAGAGACCAGTGTGTACCTTGCTGAAACCTTGGAGTGCCACTCAAATTTGCAAGACAAGAGCTTCAGTAATCTGTGAAAGG
>NW_011477314.1:0-6399 GCF_000754665.1 Bison bison bison | reverse complement strand
AAAAAAAAAAAAAAAAAAAACTAAGGAAATGGTGTTTTTCTCTGAAAGAAGTGACATTTTTCTGATAGATGGAAGTAAAATTCGGAATAAAGGTGGAAAGACGGAATGCCAAAGAGAAGCTAGATTAGGAATCAAGTAAGCATCTTCAGTGGAGGAGGCAATGGCACCCCACTCCAGTACTCTTGTCTGGAAAACCCCATGGACAGAGGAGCCTGGAAGGCTGCTGTCTATGGGGTTGCACAGAGTTAGACACGACTGAAGTGACTTAGCAGCAGCAGCAGCAGCAGCAGCAAGCATTCTCAGAGGAACTCCCTCTTAGAGGGTCCAATGTTGTCAAGTGTATCCTTTTTGATAGTCAAGAAAACTTCACATTGGAGCCTTATTTTTTTTTTCTTCCTCATTGAAAATCTCCTTAATCCTCTAGAAATTAAATTTTGCATATACCTGCACACTCTTGGGGAGACAGAGAATCGATTTTTCATTTCCTCTTGAGCTCTCTGTGAAGAGAGATTCTGACCAATTAACATGGGTTGTAAATTGGAAATCCTGGTCAGATAAACACCCCATGATGAATCGAGGAGGGGATAAACAAGTCTATGATCATTGAGAAAGGGAAAGTATAAGAAATTAAAAAAGAGAAATTCTGTTGGCTCAGTAAGCTATTAGATGTCATAGTCTCTAAGGAGAAGACAGAGGACTTAGTGAATGTTTATGTTATACTTATTCTTTATGCTCTGCTTGAGAGAGTCAGTTTCTAGGCAGGTTGATAAGAAGTCCAGGATCCCCAAGGAGGAGAGAGGTGTAGGGAATTTTCAAGAAGGAAGAAAGGACAAACGTCTAGAATTTTTTTTCCCCTCTACATTCCTTAGTCTTAGTAGCATTTTTTTTTTTTCTTTAAACCAGAACTGGTGATTACTCAACAAAACAACTCAGCTTATACTCTGTACTAAGGATTATATAACAACAATGTATGCTGCTTGAGAAGAGTTTCTCCTTCCTGAAAATCTTCTAACTAATCGTGTTATCTTAAAATGTATATTATGGGAGTGGGTCTGGTAAGATCTTTCTATTGTTAGATTCGAATCCTGTTATCTTAAAATGTAAATTGTGGGAATGGGTCTGGTATGATCTTTACAACGTTGAGAGATTCTTTTGATTTATTGTAATAACTAATCAAAAAGATACATAGTCCCCTTGCTAAGACTAGGAGGGGGCACTTCTGATGTCTATGTCAGAATCTTTCTCTGTCCCTTTCATTGTAATAAAACTTCTGCCACACAAGAGCTCTGAGTGGTCAAGCTTGGTCTCTGGTCCTGAAGCTAAATCTTCTTCAGAGATCACAAATTGGACTTCGTTCACCATAAGCCATCAACTTGGGGGCTTGTCTGGGATCTTCAGGACAATTTAAGAACACTCAGAGCTCTAGCCTGTCTGCTTCTCAGAATACACATTTTCTGTCTTACTAACTCTATGGTGTGCCTGTCTGTGTGGATGTAGAATGAAAGAGACACACCAAAATGAGTACGAAATAAGCCTTGAGCCCTGTTCTTCAGTTTTGCAGTGCCTCATAATGACTGAAGGCAGCCCCAAAAAGGAGAGCCTTGAGGATTTATACTGACCTGCCGATGCCAGGAGACACCCAAGGTTCCTGCAAGAAGAGCAACCAGAAATGGGCAAAGCATGTAGGCTAAACTTTCCTTTTTCAGTCAGCTTTTCCTGGTCTCTTTGTCCATTTCATAATTGCTTGGGAAATTAGAGCTACTAATCTAACTGTAGGATTACAGACTTCTGACTGAGCGACTTCACTTTCACTTTTCACTTTCATGCATTGGAGAAGGAAATGGCAACCCAATCCAGTGTTCTTGCCTGGAGAATTCCAGGGACAGGAGAGCCTGGTGGGCTGCCATTTATGGGGTCGCACAGAGTCGGACACGACTGAAGTGACTTAGCAGCAGCAGCAGCAGACTTTTAATGGAATTGTGACTCATGCTGTTACTTTGTACTTTTACTTAGACCCCACCCTTGGTAGTCATGGGAACCTAGACTTACCAAAAGAGCGTTTAGGAGCTAAGTGGAACTAGTATGTCCTTGTAGCTGTGCTCCCAAACTGTGTAGATGGAAGTGCTGCTAGTGAGCATGAGGTTTCTAAGAACATAGGTCAGGAATCCCAGTTTGGGAGTACAGTGGGACTCTTCCTTTTGTAGTACGAGCTCTTAGCAGACCAGTTAAAGCTGTCCAGTAGCTTAGTGATGTGGCAATGACTCCTCGTTTCTACTGCAGTCAGGATTGTACTCAGGAATGTGAAAGGGCACATGGAAGATGGACTCTTCCCTTAGTAGTCCTAGCTTGGGAAACATTCCAGAAAACTACTCTGTTACACCCTGGGTGTCATCAGAGGAAAGTGGCAAATCAAACAAAGTTTGTGGTGGTATGGAGCTAGAAATCAATTTGGGATGGCATCCAGTATACCCCTGGTGCATCTCCACCCAGCCTCGTTGGTAGAAGCAGAAGGGATGAGTAAGGCGCCAGCGTCAGTAAGGGACAAACTAAATCTGGCCAAGGAAAAAAAGCTTTATTGAGGAAGTCTGTCTCCACTCCCATCTAGAATAGGGAGGGATGCCTCCAATGGAAAGAAGCAGAGTCGCTGGTCTCCACTTTTTTCTCTCTTACAGATGGGAGCTACTCAAAGTTCCAGACTCACACCCTTGGATAGTGTCCAGAAAAACTGGGATAAATTTTACCCCTAGACGACACACCTGACTTTCTTTTGCAAATATGCATGGCCACAATATCCCGTTAGAGGGTGGCAGACAATGGCAGGTTGAAGGGTCTCTTAATTAAGATACTGTTTTACAACTAAACCAGTTCTGTAGAAAACAAGGGTAATAGGTAGAAGTGCCTCTGTGTTACTCTTATTTGCTCTGTGAGACACGTCAGACTTATGTTCCAAGGGTACAGATTGGGTGGAAAGCCTTCATCTCCCTTCTGTCCTCTTACTTTGCCTCTGCCTCTGTATCTGGGGCTCACAACTGAGCAAGTTGAGGGTCAAGGAACCCCTCCGGGAAGTCTTGCCTCAGTCTCAATAGGAGTTCAAATAACGTTCCAATGCAGCCTGAGACTACTCTGGTTTCAATAGGAAATCAGGCAGTCAAAGTAGAGAAGGCACAGACAACCAAAACTAAGGGTAAAATACAAAATAGAGAAAAGGATGAGACAGAGGACGAGAAAGTGGATGAGTATGAGAAAAAGCAGATTTCTCTAATCTATCCCTTGGAACATATGGGAAGGATAGCCAGAGAGGAACAGCTACACAACTTACTGCCTCTTCAGGAGGCACTCACTGGAAAAAAACAACGGGTCCATAAAAATTCATAAGCCCTTATCTTACCCAGAGTTACAACAGATAAAGAGAGATCTGGGAGACTATGTAGAAGATCCAGAAAAGTACATAGAAGCTTTTACAGGACTAACTTTACTTTATGAGCTTACTTGGAGACATGTAATGTATGTCTTTGGACAGACACTGACTCCCGACTTGAGAGCTCGAGTTTTGGGGGAAGCTACTGCTTTTGGAGATGAATGGCTTGAGTGTGAGGCAAGGGGAAAGAAGGAGCACAAAATACCTCTCCTCCCTATGGGTAGCCAAGTGGTTTCCATAGCAGAGCCAGACTGGGATTATCACAAAGATAAAGGGATATGGGAGTAGACCCACTTTGTCAATTGCATTATTGAAGGGCTTAAGAGACCTCAAACCAAACCTCTAAATTATGCTAAGTTGATTGACATAGAACAAGGAGAAAGGAAGCTGCTGGCGGATTCCCAGAGAGACTTTGGGAAGGTCTTTGAAAATTCACTAATATTTCTTCTGGGAGTGCAGAGGGAGAGACAATAATAAAAGATAAATTTCTCATTCAGCTCCAGATAGCCACCATAATTTACAAAAAGAGGCGTTCGGACCGAATCAGTCTTTAGAGACATTTTTGCAGCTGACTTAGACAGTATATTACAGTAGAGAATATAAGGAGGAGAAACAACAACAGAAAAGAACCGAAGAAAAGGCCCAGGCTCTAGAGATGGCTGGGAAAACTGCCATGAGTCAACCTGAAGAGAAAAATGTCCAGAGGAGCCCAGGTGAAAAAGGACTGGCTTGCTATTGCTGAGGAAAGGAGCGGCATATCAAGTGAAGTTGCTCTCAGGAGTCTAAGCACCTCGCCCCATACCACCACCCCGGCTCTGTGTCCAGTCTGTAAAGGACCACGCTGGAGAACAGACTGACCCCAGATGTGTAGGCTCCAGGGCTCAGACTCTCAGGGCAATCAGGACTGAAGGTGCCCAGGGGTTCCTACACAAGCTCCCATCCTAATAATACCTGAGAAACCCCGGGTATTAATACCTGTGGGGGGCCAATGAGTCAATTTTCTTTTGGACACTGAGCCAACTTTCTCTGTGTTCACTGAAGCCCCTGGCCCGCTTTCCTCCCAATCCACTAATGTAATGGGACTGTCAGGACGAGACAAATGCTACTATTTCAGTCATCCTTTAAGCTGCACCTGAGACTCTGTATTGTTTTCTTATAGTTTCTGAGTTTCCGATCGTGCTGGGGTCTTCCTCACACCTTCTGGGGCGGAATATACTGAGCAACATCCAGGCCTCTGTTTTCATGAATATGGAGCTTGCTCTTTCTCTCTTACTAATTGAACAAAATGTAAATATTAAAGCATGGGTTGATGGAAAAACTGTGGGTTGAACATAAAATGCTGTTCCTGTTATTATCAAGCTCAAAAACCCTCACCTATTTCCACATAAAAAGTGATAAATGATACATTAGATAAGATGGGTTTCCTTGATGTCTTCAGGACATTCCATCCAAATACAGAAAAATACACCTTCTTCTCAAGTGCACATGGAACATTCTTCAGGAGAGACCACATCCTGGGTCACAAATCACACCTCAGTAACTTTAAGAAAATTGAAATCATATCAAACATCTTCTCCAACTACAACACTATGAGACTAGGTATCAGTTACAAGAAAAAAAAAAAAAAACTGTAAGAAACACAAACACATGAGAGATTAAATGATACATTGCTAAATAACCAACAGGTTACTGAAGAAATCAAAAGGGAAATCAAAAAAATTTCTAGAAACAAATGACAATGAAATCACTATGACTCAAAACCTATGGGATGTAGCAAAAGCGGTTCTAAGAGGAAATTTTATAGCAATACAATCCTACCTCAAGAAACAAGAAAAACATAAAATAGACAACCTAACTTTGCACATAAAAAAACTGGAAAAAGAAAAACAAAAACACCCAAAATTAGTAGATGGAAAGAAATAATAAATATTTGAGCAGAAATACCTAGATAGCATATTGAAAAGCAGAGACATTACTTTGCCAACAAAGGTCTGTCTAGTCAAGGCTATGGTCTTTCCTGTAGTCATGTATGGATGTGAGAGTTGGACTGTGAGGAAGGCTGAGTGCCGAAGAATTGATGCTTTTGAACTGTGGTGTTGGAGAAGACTCTTGAGAGTCCCTTGGACTTCAAGGAGATCCAACCAGTCCATTCTGAAGGAGATCAGCCCTGGGATTTCTTTGGAAGGAATGATGCTAAAGCGGAAACTCCAGTACTTTGGCCACCTCATGTGAAGAGTTGATTCATTGGGAAAGACTCTGATGCTGGGAGGGATTGGGGGCAAGAGGAGAAGGGGACGACAGAGGATGAGATGGTTGGATGGCATCACTGACTTGATGGACTTGAGTCTGAGTGAACTCCTGGAGTTGGTGATGGACAGGGAGGCCTGGCATGCTGCGATTCATGGGGTTGCAAAGAGTTGGACACGACTTAGCGACTAACTGAACTGAACTGAAAAATAGTACTGGAAAATTATGATACCTATTCCATTAATTTAGCAAAGTTGAAGGATACAAAATCAATACACAGAAATCACTTTCATTTTTATATACTAACAATGAGAAATCAGAAAGAGAAATTAAGGAAACAATTGCATTCACCATTGCAACTAAAAGGATAAAATATCTACAAATAAACTTACCCAAGGAGACAAAGAACTGTAAATGGAAAATTATGACACTCATGAAAGAAATCAAAGACAATATAAACAGATGGAGAGATTCCATGATTCTTGGTAGGAAGAATCGCTGTTGTGAAAACGACTATACTACCAAACAATCTACAGACTCAATGTGATCCCTATCAAATTACCAATAACATTTTTTACAGAAGTAGAACAAAAATTTCACAATTCATATGGAAATACAAAAGACCCTGAATAGCCAAAGGGGTCTTGAGAAAGAAGAATGGAGTTGGAGGAATCAACTTTCCTGATTACAGATTATACTACAAAGCTACAGTCATCAAGACAGTATGGTACCCA
>NW_011477313.1:29067-30608 GCF_000754665.1 Bison bison bison | reverse complement strand
TAACAAGGGCTGGCTCCTCGTTCAGGGGGTGAGCTTCCTGTTTTGATCCATGGGTTCATTTTCTGATCTCGTACCATGAACACACGGAGTTTCTGTGGTTGTGTAATAAACTATCTGATGAGTAATTCGCAGCTGCCCCCCCCCCCCACTCCACCTTGTTTTTATTTAGGGCCATTCTAGGCCCTTGGCTCTTCCATGTAAATTTCAGAGTCAGCTCGCCAGGTTCCACAAAAAGAAAAAAATTTCCAGGATTTTGATTGTGATTGCATAGAATCTGTGGATCAATTTGCAGTGTTGAATTTTAATAGGCGTTCATGTTCTGCTTACTACAGATGTATAGAAATTCACTTTATGTTTGAATATGGATTTTATGTCAGCGCTCTAAGTTCTGTCATCCATCACTGCATTTGTACATTCTCTGGGATTTTTTTATGTAACACCTGTGAATGACTGGAGTTGTTTCTCCCTTTCTGAGTCATATCACTTTGATTTCTTTTTCTGGCCTTATTGCAATGGCTGAACCCTCTAGTGCAGTTTTGAACAGAAGCGGTGGTGGCAGCATCCGCGTGCTGTCCCTGGTCTCAGACGGGAGGTTTCCGCTTCGTCATTAAGCCTCTCTTCTGCTGTCAGCTATGCACACTTGGGAAGCTTTTTATCTGTGTTGCCAAATGACTTTCCAAAAAAATTGTGCTGGTTTCACCATAACCTTAGCAGAACTTTTCTTTAGTTGCTTTTTTTTTTGGTGGTGGTTTTTAGATCACTGTTTATTTGATGAACCTATATGGCGTCTCAGTGTAATTTAAAAAATTTGCATTTCCCTAATTATGCAGGAAGTTGAACTCGGCCGTGTGTTTGTTAGTGGTTCCTAATCAATTTGAATTCTTTACATAATGAAGTTATCATTTGTCACACTGGCTGTGAATGGTTTTCCCTGTATGTCGTACATCTTACTTTTTTTTTCATGTTCTTATACCTTATATTTATATGGTCAGATCTGTCTCTCTCCTTGTACAATCTATTCTGTCCCTCCAGAGCTTGGAAAGCCTGTCTCTCTCCTGAGGACTGCTAAGTACTGAATTCTGTTTTCATCCAGTTTTTTTTTATGGTGTAATATTTCATATTTAACTGTTTACTCCATCTGGAATTTGTGAGGCTGTGGGGTGTTAAGTGAGGAGTTAATTGCTGCTCGCAGTTAACGGGGGAAGGGGCCTCATTTGCACTTGCAAGCCTGGGGCCCCCGGCTTCCCTTCGGCAGGGCTGAGTGGGAAGAGATTAAAGGGGGGAGGGGAGGTGGTGTGTCTGCAGCCAGCCTGGGAGCTGTAATTACCGCGTCCCTGGCTGCCACTGCCCGACTTTGAGTCAGAAGCAAAGAGCTGTCAGGCCGGCTGAGGAGCGTCCTGGGTGATCCCAGGCCCGTCTGTCTCTGGGACTGAGTTTCCCCGACTGCAAAGGGGTGGCATTGATGACCCCTGTCCTGTGGGTGCTGTCACAGGAGCGAGTCCTGCAGAAAGGGGGGGGTGGTGGGGTGGGACGGGGAGTCA
>NW_011477313.1:21969-26523 GCF_000754665.1 Bison bison bison | reverse complement strand
AGGCCGCCCGGGGTGGGCAGGGGCTGTGGGTGGGAGCGGCTCTGGCCTCCCCCCCCTGGTCCCCAGGCTTCGGCTGGGCCAGGAAGCCTCCTGGGAGCTTCTGAGCCCCCGCATTCTATTTTTATTCCAATTACCTTTTCCTAGGCAGGTTCAGCCTCATTAGCATATTCAAATGCATCCATTATTATTTCAATTAGCTGTTGAGTAATTAAGTCTAATTGATGAGCATTCCCCCCACTTCCCCACATATTTTTTGGTTATTTACATCCGCTCCTAACCAACAATTTTAGGTAATTACACGCCACTCACTCGTCTATTTGCACACACTCTAGTACGACAGGCGCCCTCCCCCCAGCCCCGGAGCCTGGGGGGCTTCCAGCGGGGGTGGGGGCTTCAGGCTGACAGCCTGGGGACCCCCTCGGCTCTTGCCCAGGCCCTCCTGAGGGTCACTGCCAGGCTTCCAGGGGCTAAAGGTGTCCCGGGGCCCCCCTTACTCCCAGAAACGAGTTGTCCCAAAGACAGCACCTCCTCTGGGCAGCCCCTTAGCCCCCCAACCAGGTGGGACACGCAGGCCTTCAGTCAGAAAGGCTGAGAGCGAGGCGCCCGGCTCCTCACGGCGTCTCCCCTGTGTGACCCTTCCCTGAAGGTGCCCCTTGCCTCAGTTTCCCTGCCTGCAAAGAGGGATCCAGCGACTGCGGAGTGAGGGCTCACGAGGCCCGGGAGGGCGCTCAGGGTCCAGGGAGGTGGTGGATGACCGCTCACAGCTGGTGGGCAGGTGCAGGGCTCAGGCTGTAAACTGACTTCCTAAGCGTCAGCCAGAGCCTGGCGTGGGCCTAAGGCTTCTGTTTGGGGGCCCCTGCCCCGCGTCTGGGCCACCGCACGGTGGAGCGGGCTGGAGCCCCAGCAGCGACCAGAGGCCCAGCCAGTCTGAACTCGGGAGTTCTGTCATCTCTGTTTCTGGGTCGGCCCTGCCCTCTGCCCTCCTCTAGTACCGGAAGCCCCAGCCTTTCTCTCCCGTGATCCACATGCAGGCATGCCCAGGGCGGAGGCTTTTGTGTGCCTGGCTGACAGGGTCTCCCAAATGTCCCCACGTCCTTCTTACCTCCGCTCGCTCTGTCTCCACACAGCAGGAGCTGCCGGAGACCCTGTGTCCTGCCTGGACCCCCATCTGTCTGTGTGTCCTGGAATGAGGAGGTGATGCCCATGACCCTCACGGGGAGGAATCCACCCACCTGGGCTCCGCAGACGGTGCAGCTCACCGGCGGGCCCTGAGCTGAAGGTAAGGGCCATCTCGCCTCGTGGGCCATCTGGATGAGGCAGCCCTGCAACCTGGAGGCAGGGGTGCTGGGTTGTGGGCGGGCCTCCAGTCCTCCGTGAGACCCGCTCTCTGACAGAAACGGATGGCCTTCAGGGTCCGACTCCAGTGCAGTGGCGATGCCCGCCCCAGAGAGGAGACGGCCAAGGCTTCAGGGCCCCCTCGGGCCCGAGAGGAGAAGCTCGGGGCTTTAGGAGACCAGGGGATGGTGCTCCGGCCTGTCATGTCCTCCCCAATGGGGCACCAGGGCCCTGTGGGTTAAAGGAGGTTTTGTCTTCTCCCGCTTTGTGGGAACAGATACAGCATTGGGTTGGAGCGTGCACCGCCATGCCCGCCGTGAGGCCAGTGTGTGCAGACATGCCTCGTGTCTGCTTAAAGACAGGCTCTTTATCCTGAAGATGGATGCTGGACTGAACACCCCAGTGGGTGGGGGGTCAGAGCTGCCCTGCCACGGCCAGGGCTTCTGGATACTGGACTGAACACCCCAGTGGGTGGGGGGTCAGAGCTGCCCTGCCATGGCCAGGGCTTTGGTGACCGCTGTGCCGTGTCTGCTGGGCGCCTCGTTCCAGCTGAAAAGCAGCCGGACAGGCTGTCTTCCGTCGGCTCAGAAGTCGCAGATGCGCTCTCTTTGGGCAGTATCTTGGTTTCTTGGGCCACGGGCACTTCCCGGGCCTCTGACTCGGCAGCCCTGACTCGGCTCCTGGGCCTGTGCCGTGGGGTTTCTGGGCTGACGGAGCTGGGCCGTTGTGCCCTGAACCGGTAGCGGTGCTGTCCGTAAGCCGCGGCGCACTGGCCGCTAACCGCGGGCTTCAGGTGTGGGGTGTCTGTAGTGGGCCGTCGCTGCCGTTTTCTGCCGTGTAGAGGATTCGCTAAGCTGAGTTTATTTAAAGTGACCGTGACCTTACGCTCTGCCGACTGTCACTGGAGGTGACAGGAGGTGTTGGGGAGTTTGCGAGGCTTCCTCCTCCATCACGCACTCCCCAGGCTTCTCCGTGGCTTTAGATGGAGGCCTCTGGGGGCGGCTCTGGAGGGGAGCGGAGGATGGGGACAACCTCCCGCTGGAAACCGAGGCAGCGGGCGTCTGGGCAGGCCTGGCCTGGGTGGGCATCAGCACGCAGGCGCAGCAGGCTGGGCCCGGATCGTGGGGTTCAGCCCCCTGGCCACTGCTCTGTCCGTCATTGTTCAGATGGCCATGAAGTGCCTGCTGTTGGCCAGAGCTGGTCATGGGGGTGGGTGGAGACTCCGGCCCCGTCCGGCGGGAGGGCGTGCATGAGAACGCGCAGGTAGTGCTGGGCCAAGGCCTCGACGCTTTAGCTGATATTGTTAGGGAGGTTGGGGTGGGTGGACTAGGCTCTGACTGTCACAGCCACCAGCTCCGTGTGACAGCGGTCAGCACCTGCCCCTCAGTGGGCCTCATGTTCCCATCTGAAACGCGATGGGGTCTCCAAGAACCTTCTGCATGGACTTGTTGAGAAGTCGGGAAGACAGGACCTTCTGGGGAGGGGTCAGCTCTGACCACATAGTAGCCTAAGACCCCCTTGGGCGTCCAAACTGAGACTCACACAGCAGTGGTGCTGTCCACACAGGTGGTGGAGTGTGGACACTGAGGGCCCGGCTGGGTGGACTCGGCGTGCTGCCCCCAGAACACTGGCACTGCCACGCTGGGTGTCCGTCCCCAGGGTTTGGCTGAGGCTCCGGCGTCGGCTCAGTCCTTTCTTGCCCCGAACCCCACTCTCGCCCCAAGCCCCGTTCTCGCCCCGAGCCCCGTTCTCGCCCCGAGCCCCGTTCTCGCCCCAAGCCTCTGCTCTCAGTGGTGCTGTCTCCCTAGGGTCCTTGAGTCCCTGGAGCAATCTTGGTGTCGGGCAAAACCCACTCTGCTGAGTTGTAGATGTAAAACGCTGGAAAGGTTGCTCACCACCTCTGACGTCCCATTTTAAAACAGATTCATTGAAGTATATTTGATTTACGATGTATTCGTTTCTGCTGTACAGAAAAATGATTGAATTACGTGTGTGTGTGTGTGTTCTTTCCCATCGGGGTTCATCACCGGGTACTGAATGAGCTCCCTGTGCTGTGTGGCAGGACCGTGGTGCCCGTCCATCCTGTATGTGCTGGTTTGCATCTGCTGACCCTGAACCCCAGCCCTTCCCCACCCCCACTCCTCCTTGGCTGCACAAGTCTGTCCTCCGATCTGAGTCTGTCTCTGTGTCACAGATGAATTCATTTGTGTCACGTTTTAGATGCCATATACATGGGATCATACAGCAATTGTCCTCTTTCGGACTTAACTTCACTTAGGACCTCCTGTTTTTTAAACCTGTGAAGTGGCGATAATATCCTCATCCTCCCACATAAGGGGAGCCTTACTGGGGATGTGTCAGCTGCCCCACGTCCAGCAGGCGCTCAGGAAACAGAGGTGGGGACCCCCTCCCTGCCCCCTGGGCCACCCCAAGCATGAAACAGGAGCGTCTCTGGTCCATCACGTTCCATGAATGCTAGCTCTTCCCTTCCCTGCGTGAGCCCGTGCCAGCGCATGGCAGGCTGTTCAGGTTCGGGCTCACCCGAGTTGATCTGGGCCTGCCCCTGAGCCCTCACACTCGCCCCAGGCTGCATGTCCACTGAGCCTGGCGGGAGGCAGGCCTGAATGGGTGTCTGTGGGGTGAATGGATGGGTGTTTCCCAGCCCCGCCCCACCTGAGGAGGCAGGTGGCAAAGCAGATGGCAGGGCCCCTGCGGGCCTGGCAGAGGAGCCTGCGCCCTGCCCTCGTCTTCTCCGGGAAGCTGGGGGTTGGGCGGTTGTTCCCAGATCCCTTCCAGAGAGAACATTTCGTCATTTAGTGACTTGAACTTTCTCAGTCTATTCTTGCCTCCTTCCTCCTCCGTTTCCTGGTCCAAAGGCCTCGTCCCTAGAAGTTGCTTTTATTGAAGCGGTGACTAAGAGTCCAGGAGGGACCTTCTGAGTGTTCTAATGACCCCAGGTGACCCGTGGGGCAGGGCCCGCTCCGGCGGCCCCATGTTCAGCACCAAGGACAGAGCCCCCGTGGGCCTCTCTGGGCTGCCGGGAGCGGTCTGGGAGCCGGCAGAGCTGGAGCCCGGTGCCCCCCTGTAAGACCCCTCCTCTCTCCAGGCCTTGGTTTTCTTGAGAAATGGGGGTGATGCTCTCCCCAGCAGAGCCGCGTGACATAGGGGTGACTTGCCATCCAGCAACTGTCAGGACGCCTGCCCCCCCTGCACGTCCCC
>NW_011477313.1:13612-21665 GCF_000754665.1 Bison bison bison | reverse complement strand
CAAACAGCCCGAGCTAATTAGCAAAAGGTCACGCCCGCTCCTGGAGGCCCCGCTTTTGAAGTCAGGGCCTCACACAGACAGGCTGGAAGGGACTGAGGCTTTGAGTTAGTGGCTTTGTTACCGGAATGGCTTCAAAACCCTGCCCACAGCTCATCACTTGACCACCCAGCAGCCCACAGCTCTGAATTCACCTTTTAGAAATTCCCGGCGCCAGGGGTCCATCCACCTACTCGGGCCCAGGCTGGACAAACCACGGAGACCAGTCCCCAGTGTGGGTCCAGGGCTGGCCTCAACCCCCGCATCCCCCCGGGCACCCAGCCCAGAGCCCAGGGGTGGACCATCCATGGACCTTCCGTAGCAGCCACCCACGTACCGCTCCCCCCCGGCCCCGCCTTCCCGCTGACTGCATTCTTACTGTTTTTCCTCTTAAATAAATTTACTTTTTAAAAACTTAAATATATTTATTTAAAAGGGAAGTTTTATGGCACCGCTACCAATGGAAAACAAGCCTCCTTTTCCATAAATAGAATTGATAATCATAAAAATAAATTCACTGGAAACGAAACAATGTTATTAAATTCTAGTTGGATGCTGGGGCTCAGGGGAGGCTCAGAGCCCAAGGCCTTCTGTTGCTTTATTAAAAAGGGAAAACAGCACGCGTGCAGAGGTGTTCGAGACGTGCTCGCCCTAACCTGAGACTCTCTCTTGATGTAATCAGAAGCACTGAAAGGAATTAAATTGAGAGCAACTTTCTAATGAAATTACTCAGCAGTATTTTATGCTGTGTCAGCGAGGGATTGAACCTGGCTGCACAGGACAGAAACCGGACACTTGTGTGGGTGAACCCCACGAAGGGGCTCGTTTCCTCTCACGTGAAGCACGCAGCGGTGCAGGTGGCGAGTGGTCTAAGGAATCTGTCCGTCGCTCAGGTTTCTTGTAGCTTCCCCTCGAGCCAGTCTCAGCATTTGCCTGCATGGCCTCCCAAAGGCTGCTGTGTCTCCAGTCATCGTATCTGCATCTCAGGTGGGAAAAGCAGGAGCAGTGAAGGGAGAGGAGTATGCTGGCCGAGTCCGTTCCTTGTTAGCAGGGCAACAACTTGAGCCTGTTCTCTTTGCCCGCTGTGGCCCACAATTGCCTCCCGACTGGTTCTCACTAAACGGCTCATCCCTGCCGCATGCTTACTTGGTGCCTACTGGTTTCCAGGCAGTAGCCCCTGCCTTTGTGGTGTTCGCAAGGCCGTGTGGCACTCACGAGCTGAGTCGTGGAGCATCCTTCCCCACTCCACCCACGCCTGCTCCTGCTGCTCACAGTGGGCTCAGCTCAAGGATGGCCCCCCCAGGACCATTTCCCCTCCCCCAAGCTGCCCTTGCCACCTGCGGGGGTGTCCGGGTCCAAGGGCCCAGTCAGCCTGTACAGCGCTGCCCCGGGTGGGGGAGCAGCCCTGCCTGTCCCTGCAGCCCCCCTGGGTCCCTGTTCCCCTCCTGCCTCTGGCAAAGCCCCCTTTGGCTTTTGTGTCCCTCCAGCCGGGGGCCCGGCCGGGCCACCAGGGGCCACGACTCTGCTCCCTTACCTAACCCTTTTGTTTCCTCCTGGAAAGCGCCCCTCACGGTTTCTGAGCTGAACCAGCAGGAGGAGGGTCGGGCTCAGGCGGAACTGGCCCCGGGGACCCTTCCCCTTCGGGGCTCCGGGCGTCCAGCCCTGCCACAGAGTTGGACCCTCGGCCTGAGCTCCTTCTCGCCCCCTCCCTCCTAGACCCGACCTCTGCCTCTGACCTCTCTCCTTGGTATCAGTGCTGAGGACCCACTCTAGGCCCAGATTTGAATATGGGTCCCAGTGTTGGGCAGACGTGCAGTCACGGACAAGCTGTTTAACCTCTCTGTTCTTCATCCATACGACGGGCTGATGGCAGCTGCTGGGGGCTCTCTGAAGTGAATGGGAGGCCCCAAGGGGCTCCCTACCTGTGCCTCCCCTTCCTCCCCCGCCCCCGGGGATGTCCACAGTCTGCACACGTGGGCACACACTGCTCTGTGCGGATATGGCCCCCTGATATGGGGCCTGTTCCCCGCCCGCCCTCCCCAGTGACTCAGCGCCTCCCTCCCCAACTCTGCCTGCTGAACTGGGACCCCAGCAGCCACCGTGGACCCAGGGTTAGGGCTACAGGAGGGAAGGGTCCAGGGAGGGGAGGCTGCTGCCCAGGCTGGGGTGATGGCAGCCGTGGGGGGTGATGGGAGAGGAGGGGAGTCAAGAAAGAGTGGGGTTTGGGGCCAGGGAGCCTGGGCAGGGGAGCCAGTGGGGAAATGAGCAGAGTTGTTTTCTCTTTGTGGGGATTTGATAGGGAGGGACGTGGCCCAGAGCTCAGGAGATGCGACTCTACAAGACGGATGTGCAGGTGAGAGGACGGGAGGGACGGGAGATGCGTCCTCTCCCGCCTGAGCTCGGCTCCCACAGCCCCCGAGAGACCACCCCTGGGAAAGGCATGTGGAGAGTGGCTGAAGGTCCTGCCCTGGTAGACCACGGGAGGCTGGAGAGGGGACATGGAAGGTGGCAGGGACGAGCTGGCAGAGGGTGTGTGTGGGGGTCTGGTCCTGCCTCTGCTTTGTCCCTCCCCACCCAGGCCCAGAGCATCTCATCCATCCCTCTCCTCCCGAGCATCTCCAGATCTGGTTGAGCACCCTCGCTGGTAATCTGTTCCCGGGTGAGACGGCCCTCATCTGTATTAGTGAGCTGTTAAAGTTCCCGAAAATATGGCAATTCAAATGAGATAGAAGTTTTATTGTTCACAGAACAACCCAGAGGCCTGTGGCAGAGGCCCGTGGCCCAGGGCTGGTCGGGCAACTCTATAACCTGTGGCTTCTGTGTCTGGAACCAAAGTGGCTGCTCCAGTTCCCACCATCACATCTGCATCCCAACCGGGCAAGGCGCATGCATGCCCATTCCTTTTAAGGGAGTGATTCAGCAGTGGTGCACTTCAGCTCCACTCACAGTCTATTGGCTAGACCTTAGGCCATGCCTAGCTGCAAGGGAGACTGGCAACCACAGTCTTTACGTGGATCCAGTAGCAAAGGAAAAGAGAGATAGAAACTGGTGACCACAGAGAGCGTGGGCACACATTCCTCTGGGTCTTCCTGTGGACCTGTGGGGAGAGGTGGATGCAGGAGCGCCCTCAGCCGGCCTGGCTGGTGAACGGGGGATGGGCTGGCGTGATGGATTCACTCCAGGGCCGCAGTGGTCTGGGCAGGAAGCTTGCTGTTACTGGAAGTTACAGGGCAAGAGGAGGTCTTGCACATTTTAAATATGGTGGTGGAGGCTGGCACTCCCTAGTGAGAGGGTGGCTCTATAATGTAGCATCTAGTCGACAAACACTTCTGAGAGTAAAAAGACAATAATTACACGGAAACGGGAAACCTGGGTGTGTGGTCACCCTGTGTAGGGACAGTGAGGCCTCAGGCCCTGGGTTAGTGACACAGGGTCTCAGCCACGTCGTCATTTCCGCCCCCACCCAGCACATCAGCCTCCCTAAGCCTGGGTTTCAGTGCTGCCTAGGACGGGGCGTCCCGAAGCAGGGAGCCTGCAGCTTGAGTTTAGGGCTTCCGGAGCTGTCCAGGGTCCTGACCAGCTGCACAGAGTCGGCGCGGGGTGCAGCTCCGACTGCACTGAGCGGCCGTCGCTTGCTGCCCCTGGTCCCCCGTCGTCCCGTAAGCCACCAGGCAAGGTTGGTCTGACCTCTCCTGCCCCCCTTCCTCTCGCGCTCGAGTCTCTCATTGGAGTGTGACACAGAAGTTCAGGTGTTAGGAGTATGTTTAGCTCCATAAACTTTCATGAACCAGACACAGTCGTGTCCCCAGGACCCAGATCAAGGGCATTGCTGCCCCCTGAGGCTCGCCTCATGTCCCTTCCCAGTCACCACCCCAAGGGCAACCACTCGCCTTCTGCATTTGTGATTTCGTGGGAATGGCTCGCTGCTCAGCCCCGTGTGTGTGACCGCATCACGCTGTTGGCTCCTCGGGGCCTGCCCGCCCCGTTGCTGTTCTCTCATCGCTGGGCACCAGGGGCGTCCAGTCGGGGCCTGTATGGGCAGCGCTGCTGTGAGTGTCCGCGCCCCCCTGTGCGCACGGGTGTGCGTTTCTTCCGGGGCTCGTCCGAGTCTCCCACTCCGTTTCCAGGGCGCCGCCCTCCCTCTTTCCGTGGCCGCTGCAGCTCCCTCTGTTCCCAGCAGTAGTTCCTCCTCCATCCGCAGCCAGGGTGGTCATGCCTCCTCCCTTCTGACCCTTCCTTGGCTCCCCAGCGCCCCTGGTCTGATCACAGCTCCCAGCAGGTCTGCCCCGATGGGTCCTCTCACCGTATGCCATCCCCTTCCCACCTCCGGGCCTCTGTACATCCTCACAGGCCATGCCCCTCTCTCCCTTCCACCCACCCAGGGCTCTGCAGGGGCAGACTGTCTCCTCAACCCCTGAGGCCACTGGCCGAGGCCTGGACCGTGGACTGAGCCTCCACTGTGGGCTCCCTGCAGCACTCACAGTCCCGTCTCGCTCAGGCTGGTAGGAGTTCTGTCTTCCCTGCCTCGGTCTGCATCCCAGTTGGCCCAGCATCTGGCCCATGGTGGGGCGGGGGGCTTGCTCGCCATTTGTCTGTGAGGTGGGCAGGAAGGGTGGGAGCCATGGTCCCCACTGAGGGTCAGGAGCTGAGTCACCGGGGCCCCTGGGTGGGAAGCGCAGTTGGCTGGGTGGCCGTGCACACGGAGTGGAGCAGAGCTCGGAGCCCTGCCCTTAACCTGAAAACTGAAGACACCGCGGGGCCCAGAGAGCTATTCTTAAATGGAGCAGGGCGGTGGGGGGGGGGTGTTGGTGAGCACTCAGACGGGGGTGGAGCAGACCCCGGGGTCAGGCGGCACCTGCAACCTCGCCCCAGAGGCCTGCTCACCCCATGCCCTGCCCGGCTCCTCCTTCCCAGCACCCCTGCCCTGGCCCTGGCCTGGAGCTGTCCCAGGACTTGTCTCCTCCCCACTTCCTCTCCTCACGAGGAAGCCCTCACTGGGCCGCGGCCTGGGACCACCACCCACCCTCTCCGCTGGGAGCAGGAGGGGGGCACCAGCCAGGGTCCCAAGTCTCCAGCCTGGGCCCAGTTTAATTCCTCCAGCTCCCCTCAAGGTCCGCCCAGCCTTAGGTGAGGGACAGCTGGCCCAACACCTGACCAGCATCAGGTGTAGAGAGTGCCCTGAGGTCACAGGTGGGGGCGGGCTGGGCAGCCACGCTCAGGGCCTCCGCCGGGGGCGGCTGGGGACCAGACCGCCCTCTGCCTGGCCTCGTGGGCCAGCAGTGTGCCGGGCGTGGATCCGGAGACCCCTGCAGCCCCTCCTGCTCCGGCATTGTGGGCCCCGAGACCGCCTCTCCCTTCCTGAGCTGGGTCCCCTCCCCGCGGGCCCGCTCCCCTTCTCGGTACTTGGGCCTCCCTCTTACAGAGCCGGCTGTCAGGGTTTCTCTGTGTTTTGTGAACCGGATGCTGGCGCTTGGCTCGGACTCGGACCCCATGCGCCCAGACGGTCCAGTGGGCAGCCCACGCCGTCCGCTGGGTCCGGCTTCCAGCCCGGCCGCCTGCTCTTGCGGTGCCTCAGTTTTTTCTCAGAACAAGGCCCGTCATCGTGCTGCTGCGTTTAGGGGCTTGTGATGCCAGACGCCGGGAGCCGTGAGGAGCGGGACTGTAACTGGTTTTCCCAGCCCTGGGGGGCAGCTGCTGGCTTCCTGACAAGGAGGCAGTGACGCAGAGATTCCGCGGCTTGCGCAGGGCCCTTGTCTGGCGAGCGGCAGCCCGTCTGCAGAGCCCGAGCACTCAGCCCTTCTGCTCACCCCATTTGGCCAGGAGGTGCAGGCGGAAGGGAGCCGGCTCCACGTCTGACCCCTCTCTCGACTTCGGCCTGGACTCCTGGCCCTGAGGCTGTGACACGGCCAGACGTCCTGGGTGGGGGCCCAGGGAGCCCCCGGGAGAGGGCCAGGACGGCCAGGCCCTTTTCCCGGTTCTGCCGTGACCTTGCTGTGTGACCCGGGGAAAATTCCTTGCCCTCTCTGAGCCTCAGAGGAGGCCAGAGCCGGGAGGCTCTCTCAGAATGAACCCTCAGGGTGGCTGGGAGGGCACCTCCTGTATGGTTCACCCGTGCGCCCCGCCTCCCTGCAGGCTGCCTAGTAGGGGCTTTGCTCTGTCGACCAGGTGAGGGGAGAGGCTGGGGTGTCAGTGCCATCGGCCCTGAAGTGAGGATGCGGCCTCTTCCGGGAGCCGCCGCTGGGAGCGCTACGCACCTACCCGGGCAGTCAGGTGCAACCCGCACACGCTGACGCAGCGCCTGGTGAGGCCGGGCCTGGCTGGAGAGACCCCGGGTGGACGCAGGCCTCCGAGGGGCGCCTGCCCCTGCGCCCTGGGCAGCAGCGTGGCTCCGTCCGCTGGGGGTCGTGAAGCCCGTGACGCCGGCAGCCCCGGATGAGTGGTGGGGAGGCTCGGGCTCCAGCCGGCCCTGGAGCCTCGCCTCCCCAGGGTCCTGAGCCCCTGCGCTGGGCAGGGGGAGCCCTTGCATCAGGCGCCGGCGGCTGAGCTCCAGGGATCAAGCTCAGGGCTGGTATGTCGCCCCTGACTCAATGGCCGTGAAGCCGACCGCCTTCTGTCCTGACTTGAGACTGGCCTGGTCCTTGGGGCCTGGAAAACAATGCACAGGCCAGACAGCGGCCCGTGAACCCAGGGGACCCTCGCATGACCTCCCGAGTGGGGACCAGGGTCCGGTGCTGGGCCAGGGGCGCTGGTCTGCGTGGCTGAAGCTCACGAGTGGCTCCGCTGGGTTTCCCGGTCTGGAGACTGCTGCTCCAGCCCGAGTGCCCGCGCCGACCCCCACCAGTCCGTGCACTCCTCAGGTGACGGGGGCTCAGTCTCGCGCAGCGGTCCATTCCTTTTCAAAACACTTTAAAATCTGTTGTAAAATATTTAAGCTGTCTCAAATATTTAAGAAATCTGTAATAAATATTTCACTAATTATGAAATATTTAATGCCGCCCGAGGTATGAAGAATGATATATCCTGAGTAACTGCGAGGGCTCCTCTCCAGCGTGAAAGTAACCCAATTCCCTCCTGTGTCCGGGGCGCCCTGGAGGGGGCAGAGGGCGTTCCGGCGCCCCGCCACCCCCACCCCCGAGGCCGCAGCCCCCGTGCAGCCCTCTCAGCCCTGCCCCCGTCCGTCTCCCTTCCTGAGACTCTAGGGGCGTAGAATACGCAGAACGTGAAGTCACCATCTCAGCGTGCGGGTCAGGGGCCCTGAGCGTGTTCATGCCGCGCGCCGTCACCCCCAGGACCCAGCCTGCCCGCCTGCATGTGCAGCCAAGTCCTCCACATTCTGTGCTGACGACCCTCCTGCAGGCTTCCGCTTGCTCTGTATGAGCCCCTCGTGACGCCCTGGGGGGCTGTGGAGCCCCAACCTGCGTCCCCCGTTGTGGCGGCTGCCCCCCACCTCTGGGGCCTGTGTGAGTGCAGCTCGGCATGGGCGCACGCAGCACCAAGTGATAGAAAGGGGGTCCGAGGGCAGCTCAGGGCTGCAACCCTGTTGCCTGCGTTGTTCGCAGACTCTTACCTGAGGACTGCAGCCGGGTCCTGCGCCTGTGAGGTCCTGAATCAGTGAGCGAGCAACTGTGGAAGAGGTCCGTCCCCGCAACGGAGCGGGGAGTCTCCAGGGCTGCCCGCCAGGGTGTCCCCTCCACCTCAGTGGCCAAGGCGTGCAGCCTTGGTCTTCCTCCCTGCAGTAGTGGAGATGATGGGGACAAGGCCTTTTATTCTGGTGAGGGGATCTCCTTAGGCTCAAGGCCAGGTAACTGGACTGTCTTCCCTGTGCCTTTTTGGGACCTTCCAGCAGTGACCAAAGGCCTCTCGGGGCAGCCGTGGGCTGCCCAGGCTCCACAGCCCGACGGCGGTTTCCGTTCACCTGCTCGCTGAGCTTGCTGACCCCAGCCCCCTCCCTGGCTCCTCCTGGCTGGAGGCTCTGGCCGTGTCAGCGTGTCCTGACTCTCAGCTCCCCCGACTTGAG
>NW_011477313.1:8559-13101 GCF_000754665.1 Bison bison bison | reverse complement strand
GCTGACAGAGTTGGCCGGGGGCAGAGGGGCAGCTCTGTCTGCCGCAGACCCTCACACCAGACGCCACCCGCCTCCATCCCGAGCTTCTCCGCATGTGGTGCCGGGAGCCGCTGTGGTCGGCTGGCGGCTCTTCCCCGGACTGGACGCGTCCCTGCCGGGCTGGCTGAAGGCCGTGCCCGGGACGGACGCGGCTTCCTTCCACCGGTGCTGTCGTCAGAGCAGAATCGGGCCCTCTGCCTCAGGGGTGCCGAGAGAGACCCCCTTAGGCCGGGGGTGGTCAGCTCCCAGCGCAGGGGAGGTCTGGGAACACTGTCTGCTGTGACGGCCACGGCCTCGCCTCCCCTGTGAAGTGCGATTTCCCCGCAGTCTCGGGGCAGGCTGAGAGGGCTCGTGCCGTCTGCTCGCTGGTGTATCTGGGCTCATGTGACATCTGTCCGTCCTCACGGATGACGCAGAGGCCTGCTAGGGTGTGACCCCGACCTCACCACGGGGCTGGGTCTCCCTCCCAGGCCCCTGGGCAGCCCTCCCTGCTCCGCCCTGGGCCCCTGGAGGCAGGGGCAGGACTCCCCTGAGCGAGGCGCCCGTCCTGAGCTTTCCCAGCTGAGGTCTCCCTGCTGCTCGCCCGCCCTGAGCCGACGGGACTCCTGTAAACCCGGAATGCACAGAAGATGGTAGGGGCGACGCTTCCCGTGATGAGACGGCCGTGCGCCTTGCAGACTGGCCTGTGGGACTTGTCTGCATGGCTCTCCAGGGCAGACCTGAGCTCACAGAACCAGGAGGCCGGGAGTGAGAAGGGCCCCAGACCGCAAAGTGTGAAGATGGCCCAGGAAAGAAGCCCCGCAGTGATCTCGCCCGTGAATAGTAGATCAATAATCCTCAGTAAGTCACAGGCAAACTCAATTCCACAGAATATTAGGCAGAGACTCTGCCATGATTATGTAGGACTTATCGAAAGAATTCAAAGATGGCTTAATAGTGGAGAGGGCCATTAATGTGACACATGGTGTGGGCAGGTAAGTCACGATGCCATGGCAATAAATGACAAAAGCCTGTGGTAAAATCCAGCGCCAGTGTTTTAAAGTAACGGCTAGAGAGAGCCAGAGAGAGACTTTCTCATCACGGAAGCGTCGGCGTCTCAGTTCAGCAGCCAGCGTCACTCTAGGTGATTGACAGTCTTGATTCCAACTCGGAAACTTATTAAAAAGTACCCAGCAGTGCGCCCTTTATCATTGTCCAGATATTCTGGACGTAGTAATAAGACACGAAACAGAATTAAATGGGATATGAGAAAGAACTGAAATTATTTGCAGACAATGTGATTTGAGAGCTTAGAAACCCAAGAGAACCAAGTGAAAAAATAATGTGAGAACTCGGTGGAGGTGCTGGGCTGAGCAGGACGCGGACGCGCACGGATCAATAATTCTCTTCCATACCAGCGCCTCTGGTTGGATAACAGAATGAAGTAAACAGTCCCCAGTCACAGTGGCAACAAAGCCACCCTCCACGAATTCCTAGGAGCACATTTACGAGAGGAAAGTAGGGTGGTCATGAAGAGCTCTGTACAGCGTTCCTGAGAGGCCGGGGGAAACAGCAGCAGCAACCTGGAGGCTCTGCCAGAGTTAACGCATGGGTGCCGTGCAGCCCCGCCCGCACCTTGGTGGTGGTTCAGAAGGGCGGGATGAGATGGTTCTACTAGGTTCACCTCGAAGAATGTGCACAGGATTCTGCCCTGTGTGTGGAAGCTCCTGACGGACAGTGAGTGATTTTTCGCCGCAGCCTGGCTGACACGAGCCACGTTTGTGGCCTCTGCCGTAGAGCAGGGCCTCGCTTACACGTGTGTGCATTTGTATCTTCCTTTCCGTCGTGGTCTGTCACAGGGCGTGGACTCGTCCCTGTGCTGCACAGGAGCACCTTGCGTTTGTCCGTCCTGTGTATCAGGTCCCCGGCCCGGGGCTGCCCGTTAGGAACAGGCCACACAGCAGGGGCTGAGCACACGAGCCTGTGAAGCTTCCTCTGCTGCTCGCGTTGCCGCCGGAACCATCGCCACCACCCCCGCCCCGTCCGTGGAAGACTGTCCCCCACGAAACCGGTCGCCGTGCCACAAAGGTCGTGGACTGCGGCGCTCTGGGTGTAGCTCGCATCCGCTCACCCCAGGCCCCTACTGTGCCTCCCCGCCCCCCCCGCCTCGGCACCACAATCCCCTGCATGCTGTGCGTCTGTTCCTGTGTGTGTTCGCTTGCGTCGTGTCTCGAGTCCACAGGTGGGAGCTGTCGCACGGCGTCTGTCCTTCCGGCAGGGCAGCCTCTAGGTCCGACCGTGACGCTGCACGGGGCGCGTCTCCTGCTTCCCGTGGTGGCCGTGCGCCCCGTCTCTGTCCATGCCTCTTGGACGGCTGTCCAGCTGGCTCCGCGTCTCTCCGGTTGTAACAGTGCTGCAGGGAACCGAGGTGCACGCCCGGGAGCGGGGCTGCCTGCTGGTTCTGGGTTTAGTCTCCTGAAGAGCCTCCAGACTGCTCTCCATGGCGACTGCTCCCCGTCCACACTCTCACCCACCGCGCAGGCGGCGCCCCTTCCCCCCCGCCTGTCAATCGTGGACTTTGATGATGGCCGTTCTGACCAGCGGGGAAAGTGATTTAAACGGGGGAGGGGTGGGGTGGGGTGTGTGTGTGATCCGGAACAGAAGAGTCCCCAGAGGCCACCACAAAGGGTGAGCCTGGGACAGCTCACTTCCTAAGAGGGGCCCCACGAGGACGCGTCCCAGGGGACCGAGCAGCGTGTCCTCTGGTGGTGGGGGCTGCCACGGGCTCAGGGCATGTCCCGCTCTGCGCCGTGCAGAGGGACCCGGCCCAGCCGGCCTCGGGCTTTCTGCCTGGGATCTGACTGGTGGGGTCATGGTGGGGAAGCCCCAGCAGCTTTGGGGATTACCCAGGGGAGACCCCGGCCCCAGCCTGACACTTGGCTGGGGAGGGAGCATCTTGGAGATGTGTGAGAAATGCGAGTTGGCCACCGCCTTGTAGGTCACAGGAAGGGTGCGGAGGGTGGGGCAGGGGGCCAGGCTTCAGTGGCCACCCCCCGGGCTGGGGGCAGAGTCCTGACGACCCACTGTGCCTGCCTGGGGTGGGCTGGGTGAGGTCTGACCCTCCTCTGTGCCCGAACGCGTCTGTTCTGCTGGAGGCAAGTTGCAGGGACGGATGCAGATGTAGGGATGCTCAGACGGGCGGGTGTCTGGTCTCAGGAGGGTCTGCGGTCCCTACGGGCGGAGCTGCCCAAGCGAGAGCCGTGCTGTGTGTCTCTGGTGATGCACGCACGTGAACACGAGTGTGTCTGGGGTGACACACGAGCATGTGCCTTGGCCCAGGCCCGGCTGTGGGTGGCGCCCCCCCTGGAAGCCGCAGCTGTGGGTGTGATGAGACCAGGCAGCTTCCAGGTTTGGTTTCTAAGCTCAGACCCGGCGGGGCTGGTGGACCCTCAGAGCGCGGGGCTGACACGTCTGGGGGCTTTCTTGGCGTGTACAGGGCCGCTGATGGCTGGGAGCCTCCTGGAAGGACACGGCCTCTTGGGGACTCGATGGCGCAGGTCGCAGGCGCAGGGACACGCGTCCTCAGATGCCCGGCCGCCTGTTCCCCGGGAGCAGCCTGGGTCACCGGGTGGCGTGAGCAGCTCCCGATTCCCTCATGGGCACCCCCCGCTGCCGAGAGCACCGTGGGGGCCTGGCCCTGGCCCGTGTCTGCGCGTGGTGGCCACCGAGGCCAGCCTGAGCTCTGCACACGTGTCCTGACTGTGACGCTGCACGTACTCCTTAGACCGACTTTGCCCGGTGTTTATTCCCCATACTAATTTAGCATTTGAGGGCTAACTGTTCATTTATAACCTCTGCTCCAAAACTGTGCCCCAAATCTTTAACACCATCAACCGTGGCCCGCAAGTGTGCTCTGATGGACGATCGCAGCCCGGCAAGGTGAGGCAGGACCCGCGTGTGCAGAATGCGGCCGCGTGAACGGGGAGCGCAGGGGGCCCTGGCCCCTCCCCACGGCCCGAGTGCCATCCCTGCCCCCTGCCAGGCCAGGCTCAGAGGTCAGGGCACTGGGAGGGCCCCTGGTTCAGGGTGCACCAGCAGGAGCAGAAGGGACGGTCTCAGCGTCCAGGCTTGGACTGACCAGCCCTCAGCACGAGAGAGTCGGGTCCGACCGAAGACAGCTTCCTGGTGCCAGGGCCCTGGGGCTGTGAGGGGAACAGGGCCCGGCAGACACCCCCACCCCTCCCCTGGTGTCGGGGATGCGCGTCCACAGCACAGGCCGCGCCCGTGTTCCTGGAGAGGGTCTCAAGTCAGCCCCCTCCCCGGAGCCCAGCCAGCTACCCTCACCTATGTCCTGCCAGCGCCGAGCAGGAAACCATTGCAAAGTGATTTCTCCCTCCAACGATGCCGCACATCATGTTTTTTAATTTAAAAAGATGCCCGGTGGAAGCGTAACAGACCATGAGATGTTCGGGTCCCTAATTAACTCCAGAGCAGCTTGAGCGAGGGCCTGGGGGGTGCTGGAGT
>NW_011477313.1:5341-7244 GCF_000754665.1 Bison bison bison | reverse complement strand
GGGCTCACGCTCACCATCCCCGTTGGGCCCCTCCTCGGGGACAGGGCTGGCGTCGAGACGGCAGCTGAGGGGGCTTTGGGGGGCCCGGACGGCATGGTGGCTGTGCCGTCCCCTCACCTGCAGGACCGCCGGGTGGCCTGCGGACCCGATGGCTGTGAAAGCACTCGTGCCTGGGGGCTGCGTCTTCCTGGGCACAGGATGGGCATGTCACGCACCCTGGTCTTGCCAGGACTCAGGCCAGGGTGGCCCTTGGGCGTAGGGGCACTTCCCGCTGGCCCCGTGAAACCAAAGCAGCTGGTGCTTGTGAGCTGGGCACTCCTCCCCGTCTCAGATGAGGAAATGGAGCAGGTGTGCCCACCGCTGTCCAGCCTGGTGGCTCCCATGCGTTGGGCACTGCTCGGGGCCTGGGGCGTCATGGCGTGGACTGGATGCTTCCCTCTGGAGTTCACATCCCAGCAGGCAGAGGACCTTTGTCTAGAAAATGAACCAAGAGGACAAGGAGCCCGTCAGGAGATGGTGATGGGCAGAGAGGGAGGAGGGTGATGGACAAAAGAGCTTGTTCAGAGGGGAGGCTGCTGGCCTGCGATCCCCCCGCCTGAAGAGGAGGGGTCTCTTGTCATGAGCAGCAGGATGCGCCCTTGGGCGGGACGGCCGTGCGGGGGCAGCTGGAGGGTAGAGGGTGCTGGGCAGGCCCTGGCAGGTCTGTGTGGGGGGCCTGGGTCTTGCTCCCCGTGGGGAAGGATGGTTGTCCTCTGGGGTGTGGATGGCATGGTCCCATGAGGCTCTCCCCATCCCCGGGCTGTTGGCAGGTAGAGTGTGGGTGGGGCAGTGGGCTTCATCCCAGCAAGGGAAGGGGCTGGCTGGGCCTGGGCAGTACCCAGTGGGTGTGGCAGGAAGCAAGCATCACGGCTGGGAGCCGCATGGGCACTGCTGTCTAGGGCTTGGGCACGTGCGGCCTGGATGGGGGGACTTGAGGACAGAACTTGGTTTCTGCGTGAGGAGTGCGGGGGGCAGGACGCGCCCCATCGGGAGTCTGAGCTTGAAGGGGAGCAGCTGTGTCTGAGTCTGGGGCCCAGGGCAGTGAGGGCAGCGGGTCAGGCACATGGAGAGAACACTGTGGCTGCTGGGGGTGGACAGACCACCGCGGGGGCAGGCAGAGAGACCACTGCAGGGACACGCGGGGGGACCACCGAGGGGGCAGGCAGAGAGACCACTGCAGGGACACGCGGGGGGACCACTGTGGGGATACGCGGGGACAGTGAGGGTTCAGGGTGGGGAGACCACCGCAGGGGCTGAGACCTGAATGCACAGGAAGGCGCCCCTTGGAGCAGCAGGCAGCCTGGGATGGGGGTGCTGATGCTGCCCAGACAGTCGGGGACGGATGGAACCGCTGACAGCCCTGGGGAGGAAGGCAGGGAAGGGGGTAAGGCCTGAGGCTGTCCAGTCCTGCTGTCTCCCCGAGGAAGGTTCTAGAATTGTGCCCAACGCCGTCACCGCCCAGCTGTGTTGCCAGTGCCCTGCCCCATCCAAGAGCGGGTCATCTGGCCGGGCAGCGCATGTGTGGCCCGTCCGCAGCGGCGTGGTCTGCGGGCACTGTGGGTGGCGGGGGCCCACGCCAGGTGCGGCGGGGCGGGGACGCAGGGACCCCGGAGAGGGCGAGGGGTGAGCAGGCGGGAGGACAGCTTGGGGTTGGTAAGGGGGTATGTGGATGAACAAGGGGGACTGGGAGCCCGAGGGGCGGTGGGGGCGGCTTGGGGGAACTCTCTGAACCTTCCTAGGTCGTCGGCCAGCTGTTCCCCGAGGTCCCAAGTCCTTGGGGTTGGGGTCCTGGCCCGCCCTGCAGCCTGGGGTTCAGGGTGATGCTGCACACGGTGCCCGAGGGGCCCCCCGGGGATGAGGCACC
>NW_011477313.1:3100-5241 GCF_000754665.1 Bison bison bison | reverse complement strand
GGATGAGGCACCTGCTGTCCGGCCTCTCATGGGCGACCTTGACCGCAGCCCTCTCCCCCGTCACCTCCACCCACCCCCCGCTGCCCCGAGGTGAGGCGTGCAGCCCTCGGGGGCCCTCGGAGGCCATGGTCATGGGGGCAGAGGCAGCTCTTGCACACTGCGGGGGGACCTCTGTGACACCCACACTGTCATCGAGGTGTCATCTCCCCAGCCTGGCTCCTGCTCAGCCCAGGCTCTGGGGGCAGGGGAGCTCACGGGCTGAGGGCGGGCTGACCCAGTGGAGCCCGTTGGGCCGGACCAGTCGGTGGGCAGGACCCAGCCACGCCTCCTTGTCTCACAGGCCTCAGGGAGGGGATGCCCGCGGGGCGAGGCTGATCCCTAGAAGCACCTCCAGGCGCCAAACGAGCACAGTCCCTAGATTCACACCCAGGTGGGAGGCGGGGTGCCCTGCCTGGCTGGATACCAGCTGCCGGCACGCCCTTGGGTGCTGGGGCGAGGCTGCATCCACCTCCAGGTACACAGGCCCAGGTACACAGGCCCATGCACACACAGGTCCCAGCGTGTGTGTGCGTGCACACACACAGCCACCGCACACCTAGGTGTGCCAGGTGTGGGGGCGGCAAAGGCTGGGCAGCCCATCACCCCACGCGCTGAGATAAGGGTTCTTTAGGCCTGTAATCCTCCTTAACTTGACTTTGGGTTATTTTGAGCAAGAGATTAAAAGTGATTATGACCAGGCTGCGCCTCCTAGCTGGGCTCCGCACACGCCTGGTGCTCCCATCCACCTGCTGCCCAATGGCTTGCAGCCCGGGGCACAGGCCCAGCTGCCTGCCCACTGTGGGCAGTAGAGCGACCCCAGTCTCAGCACCAGGACGATGGGGCAGGTGTGTGTGTGTGGGGGGTGCCGGGTGGCGGCGATCGCCCCAGGATGCCCCAGGGGGTGTAGATTTCATGTCAGGAGACGACCACATGGGGACCCCCGGGGTGCTCCCCAAGGGGAGGGGTCCGAGCGAGCCCCAGGCCTACCCTCTCCGCTTCTGGTCCGGCCCAGAGAGGGCCCGAGCTTTCCTGGCGGTCGCACGGCAGCACTGGGCCAAGCCAGGACCTTCTCCCACCCACCCCTGCTGACCCTTCCCCTTGCTTTAAATCAGAAAGGCTCTTCCTCAGGAGCGAGGTCAGAACTGTTCTTGATGAAGTTTCTGAAGAGAGAGAAATCCATTGCACATCATTATTTTTTTCTCCTAATTTAAACCGCCTCAGTGCAGACTAGTTGCAAACGTCAATATCCGTGAAATACAGTCAGCTGGCTGCCTGCCAGGCCACAGAGCGGTTACAGAGGCCGCTGTAAATCCAAACAGTAACAAGCAAACACACCCCCATCCTTCCGTCCTGCGGGAGAAATACGAGGGGCAGAGGGGAGAGTCCCGCAGACGGCCGTGGGGTCCTGGGGAGCAGGACCCACCCAGCGGCCATCTGGCGACATCTCCGCGCACACGCGGGCTCCGTGGGGCGGGGGTTGAGTGTGTGATTGGGGGTCCCTGCTCTAGAGAAGCTCAGGGTTTGGGGGGAGCAGACAGCAAGGTGCTCGTTCACAGCCAAGACCCAGGGCTGGGTGGGTCGGGGGGAGGAGTCGGGGCCACAGCAGTGTCCTCAGCTGAGCCGGGGGGCACCATCCTCCCAGTCCTTACTGCCGGGACCCAACTCGGTGGTGACAGCCTCAGGGTCCACAGCTCGTTGGAGGAAGCAGACCCGGAGGGCAGCGTCCTCACCTCCCTTGAGAGGAGCTCAGGAGGGCTTCCCTCCGCCCCAGCTCAGGCCCCGGGGTGGGGCTCAGAGCTGCCCCACCTAAGGTGCATAGCGGGGCACCTGTCACCCCATCACCCCTGGCTGAGTGACGGCAGCCTTGACCCTGGCGTGCCCACCTATCTGGCTCGGCGCTGGATTCCCATGAGTCAAGGCGGCGGTGGACGCCTGCCTCCGGTCAGAGAACTGCCCGCTGAGCCTGCCAGCTCCCCTTCCTCATCAGTGACACCCCGGATGTGCCTCCACATCCCACGGGCTGGGTGCAGGCCTGCACCGGACCTGTGCCCATGGGGAGGCCTGCTGACCCATCTCCCCTTTCGTCTCCCGCAGGATCGGCT
>NW_011477313.1:1415-2117 GCF_000754665.1 Bison bison bison | reverse complement strand
CCCGCTCATCAAGGTCAAGCAGCTGACGCAGAACTCGGCCACCATCACGGTGCAGCTGCCCAGCCCCTTCACCCGCATGTACACGCTGGAGCACTTCAACAACAGCAAGTCGTCCACCGTGTCCAGGCTGACCCGGGCCCAGGAGGAGATCCGCCTGACCAACCTGTACGCGCTCACCAACTACACCTATTGTGTGGTGTCCAGCAGCTCGGGCCTGCGCCACAACCACACCTGCCTCACCCTCTGCCTGCCGCAGCCGCCCAGCCCGCCGGGCCCCGTGCCCAGCCCCTCCACGGCCACCCACTACATCATGACCGTCCTGGGCTGCCTCTTCGGCATGGTGGTGGTGCTGGGCGCCGTCTACTACTGCCTGCGGCGGCGGCGGCGGCGGGAGGGCAAGCAGAAGCAGGCGGCGGCAGCGGCCGGCAGCCTCAAGAAGACCATCATCGAGCTCAAGTACGGGCCCGAGCTGGAGGCGCCAGGCCTGGCCCCGCTGTCCCAGGGCCCGCCGCTGGGCCCCGAGGCGGTGACCCGCATCCCATACCTGCCCGCCGCCCCCGGGGAGGTGGAGCAGTACCAGCTGGCGGAGGGCAGCGGGACACCCAAGGGCAGCAAGGGCGGCTACATGGAGGTGCGTGCGGCAGAGCAGGCAGAACGCAGGGAGGGGGAGCAGGGCCGGCCGGGCCCCGACAGCCAGAGCTC
>NW_011477313.1:0-410 GCF_000754665.1 Bison bison bison | reverse complement strand
ACGCCTGCCGCGCCTCCCGCAGCCTCTGGGCCCGCTTCAGACTGAGCCGCCCGCGGCACCGGGACGCCGGGGAGTGCGTGGCGGCCGGCCACGCGCTGCGCCGGAAGGTGCAGTTCGCCAAGGACGAGGACCTGCACGACATCCTGGACTACTGGAAGGGCGTGTCTGCGCAGCACAAGTCCTGAGCGGGCCGCGCGCGGCCAGAGGACACTGCAGCTAACCCAGAGACTCACGGCGCACGCGCACACACGCACAGAGACTCACGGTGCACACGCGTGCGCGCGCGCACACACACACACACACACACACACACACACACCCCCCGCAACTGCTGAAGCCCTGGGCTTTGCGGGCAAAGTGGGGAGGGGGCACCGGCAGGCCGAACGGGAGGGGCGCGTGGCTGAGCGTGT
>NW_011477312.1:18247-18739 GCF_000754665.1 Bison bison bison | reverse complement strand
CATTGTACAGTAGAAACTAAGAGAACATTGCAAAGCAATTATATAACAACAATAATAACAAAATACATGCACCCCGATGTTTATTGTAGCCCTATTTACAAAAGCTAGGACGTGGAAGCAACCTAAATGTCCATCAACAGAATAATATTACTGGGTCATAAAAAGAATGAAATAATGCCATTGGCAACAAAATGGATGTATGACCCAGAGATTGTCATACTGAGTGAAGTAAGTCATAATGAGAAAGATAAATATCATCAGTTCAGTTCAGTCACTTAGTTGTGTCCAATTCTTTGTGAACCCATAGACTGCAGTATGCCAGACCTCCCTGTCCATCACCATCTTCCAGAGGAGTTTACTCAAATTCATGTCCATTGAGTCTGTAATGCTATCCAACCGTTTCATCCTCTGTCATCCCCTGCTCTTCCTGCCTTCAATCTTTCCCAGCATCAAGGGTCTTTTCAAATGAGTCAGATCTTCACATCAGGTGGC
>NW_011477312.1:15459-16027 GCF_000754665.1 Bison bison bison | reverse complement strand
CCCTCTGGGTCATCCCAGTGCCCCAGCCCCGAGCATCCTGTATCATGCATCGAACCTGGACTGGCGATTGGTTTCACGTATGATAATACACGTTTCAATGCCATTCTCCCAAATCATATCACCTTTGCCCTATCCCACAGAGTCCAAAAGACTGTTCTATACATCTGTGTCTCTTTTGCTGTCTCACATACAGGGTTATCCTTACCATTTTTCTAAATTCCATATATATGTGTTATTATGCTGTATTGGGTTTTTTTGTGTGTGTGTGTGTTCATTTACTTTAATAACACTACATTTACCATGTTATCACCATGGAATGTAAATTCAGGTTAGACGAGAATTCACAAGTACAACAAAGCATTCTGTGATATACCAAAGTTTGTATAATGTCTGACCAAACCAGCTTGCTCATCAATGACTTCCATTGTAGGGATTTTATTTAGTTGATGATACTTTTGGAGAAATAAACATACTGCACACATTTAAAAAGTGTTTTTCATTTACCTTTGCATTAGCACTTAAAATACATGTTTCAAAATATTTAAAATTATTCTAATATAACAGCAGC
>NW_011477312.1:13905-15026 GCF_000754665.1 Bison bison bison | reverse complement strand
GTCTAACTAAAGCAAGCACCACCAAGACGACCAAGACAGCATCTCCTCTTCTAAGGTTTAGGTTTCCCCCAGAATTCTTGATACAGGGAATAGCCCATACCAAGAGTCATTGCTCCCACAACAAAGCCTTGGGCTGCCACACGCATGTGGATCAGGTGAACAGACATTTTAGTATGTCCCCTGCTCTTCAATCTATATAATCCATATGCAACAATTGCTGCAAAACCTGCCATTCCAATGGGGACAAATGGTGCCTCTCTAGCTTTTCGGATAAGTTTAGATCCCTGATCTTCATCATATGAAGAAAGAGAAATATCTGTGTCGCTTGACATAGTGATTGAAGACTCTTCAGACAACTTCAAGACTTTTCAGGTTCCTACCGTATTCTGTATTGGTGTTTTTATTTCTGACTTACTTCATCTGTATAATAGGCTCCAGTTTCATCTACCTCATTAGAACTGATTCAAATGTATTCTTTTTAATGGCTGAGTAATACTCCATTGTGTATATGTACCACAGCTTTCTTAATTCACCTGCTGATGGACATCTAGGTTACTTCCATGTCCTGGCTATGATAAACAGTGCTGCGATGAACATTGGGGTACATGTGTCTCTTTCAATTCTGGTTTCCTCGGTGTGTATGCCCAGCAGTGGGATTGCTGGGTTGTATGGCAGTTCTAGTTCTAGATTTTTAAGGAATCTCCACACTATTCTCCATAGTGGTTGTACTAGTTTGCATTCCCACCAACAGTGTAAGAGGGTTCCCTTTACTCCACACCCTCTCCAGCATTTATTGCTTGTAGGCTTTTGGATAGCAGCCATTCTGACTGGCCTGAAATGGTACCTCATTGTGGTTTTGATTTGCATTTCTCTGATAATGAGTAATGTTGAGCATCTTTTCATGTGTTTGTTAGCCATCTGTATCTCTTCTTTGGAGAAATTTCTGTTTAGATCGTTGGCCCATTTTTTGATTGGGTCGTTTATTTTTCTGGAATTGCAGACTTCCTTGTATATTTTTTAGATTAATTCTTTGTCAGTTGTTTCATTTTCTATTTGGAGAAGGAAATGGCAACCCACTCCAGTGTTCTTGCCTGGAGAATCCCAGGGACGGGGGAGCCTGG
>NW_011477312.1:13277-13805 GCF_000754665.1 Bison bison bison | reverse complement strand
ATCGAACCTGGACTGGCGACTGTCTTTTTACCTTGCTTATAGTTTCCTTTGTTGTGCAGAAGCTTTTAATTTTAATTAGGTCCCATTTTTTTAATTTTTGCTTTTATTTCCAATATTCTGGGACGTTGGTCATAGAGGATCCTGCTGTGATTTATATCAGAGAGTGTTTTGCCTATGTTCTCCTCTAGGAGTTTTATAGTTTCTGGTCTTACATTTAGATCTTTAATCCATTTTGAGTTTATTACTGTGTATGGTGTGAGAAAGTGGTCTAGTTTCATTCTTTTAAAAGTCATTGCCAAGTTTTCCCAGCACCATTTGTTAAAGAGATTGTCTTTTCTCCATTGTATATTCTTGCCTCTTTTGTCAAAGATAAGGTGTCCATAGGCGCATGGATTTATCTCTAGGCTTTCTATTTTGTTCCATTGATCTATACTTCTGTCTTTGTGCCAGTACCATACTGTCTTGATGACTGTGGCTTTGTATAGAACCTGAAGTGAGGCAGGTTGATTCCTCCAGTTCCATTCTTCT
>NW_011477312.1:8918-10530 GCF_000754665.1 Bison bison bison | reverse complement strand
ATCCTTTGTATTTCTGTGTTGTCTGCTGTGATCTCTCCATTTTCATTTCTAATTTTATTGATTTGATTTTTCTCCCTTTGTTTCTTGATGAGTCTGGCTAATGGTTTGTCAGTTTTATGTATCATCTCAAAGAACCAGGTTTGGCTTTGTTAATTTTTGCTATGATCTCTTTTGTTTCTTTTGCATTTATTTCTGCCATAATTTTTAAGATTTCTTTCCTTCCACTAACCCAGGGATTCTTCATTTCTTCTTTTCTAGTTGCTTTAGGTGTAGAGTTAGGTTATTTATTTGAATTTTTTGTTGTTGTTTTTTCTTGAGGTATGCTTGAATTGCTATGAACCTTTCCCTTAGCACTGTTTTTTACAGTGTCCCAAAGGTTTTTGGGTTGTTGTGTTTTCATTTTCATTCGTTTCTATGCATATTTTGATTTCTTTTTTGATTTATTCTGTGATTTGTTGGTTATTCAGCAGCATGTTGTTCAGCCTCCATATGTTGGAATTTTTAATAGTTTTTCTCCTGTAATTGAGATCTAATGTTACTGCACTGTGGTCAGAAAGGATGCTTGGAATGATTTCAATTTTTTTTTTTTTAATTTACCAAGGCTAGATTTATGGCCCAGGATGTGATCTATTATGGAAAACCTTCTGTGTGTGCTTGAGAAAAAGGTGACATTTATTGTTTTGGGGTGAAATATCCTATAGATATCAATTAGGTCTAACTTTTCTATTGTATCATTTAAAGTTTGTGTTTCCTTGTTAATTTTTTGTTTAGTTGATCTGTCCATAGGTGTGAGTGAGGTATTGAAGTCTCCCACTATTATTGTGTTATTATTAATTTCCCTTTTCATACTTGTTAGCATTTGTCTTACATATTGTGGTGCTCCTATGTTGGGTACATATATTTATAATTGTTATATGTTCTTCTTGGATTGATCCTTTGATCATTATGTAGTGTCCTTCTTTTTTTTTATAGCCTTTATTTTAAAGTCTATTTTATCGGATATGAGTATTGCTACTCCTGCTTTCTTTTGGTCTCTATTTGCCTGGAGCATCTTTTTCCAGCCCTTCACTTTCAGTCTGTACGTGTCCCTTGTTATTTGTTTATTTTTTTTTTCCCTTGCTGCTTTTAATATTTGTTCCTTATGTTTGATCTTTGTTAATTTGATTAATATGTGTCTTGGGGTGTTTCACCTTGGGTTTGTCCTGTTTTGGACTCTCTGTGTTTCTTGGACTTGGGTGATTATTTCCTTCCCCATTTTAGGGAAGTTTTCAACTATTATCTCCTCAAGTATTTTCTCATGGTCTTTCTTTTTGTCTTCTTCTTCTGGGACTCCTATGATTCGAATGTTGGGGCGTTTACCATTGTCCCAGAAGTCTCTGACGTTGTCCTCATTTCTTTTAATTCGTTTTTCTTTTTTCCTCACTGTTTCATTTATTTCTACCATTCTATCTTCTACCTCACTTACCCTATCTTCTGCCTCTGTTATTCTACTGTTGGTTCCCTACAGAGTGTTTTTGATCTCATTTGTTGCATTATTCAGTATATATTGACTTTTTTATTTCTTCTAGGTTCTTGTTAAACCTTTCTTGCATCTTCTCAGTTCTTGTCTCCA
>NW_011477312.1:4373-5178 GCF_000754665.1 Bison bison bison | reverse complement strand
TCTTGTGGCCACTGCTGAGTTTTCCAAATTTGCTGACATATTGAGTGCAGCACTTTCACAGCATCATCTTTTAGGATTAGAAATAGCTCAACTGGAATTCCATCACCTCCACTAGCTTTGCTCATAGTGATGCATCCTAAGGCCCACTTGACTTCAAATCCCAGGATGTCTGGCTCTAGGTGAGACATTGTACCATTGTGATTATCTGGGTCATGAAGATCTTTTTTGTACAATTATTTTGTGTATTCTTGCCATCTCTTCTTCTGCTTCTATTAGGGCCATACCACTTCTGTCCATTACTGTGTCCATCTTTGCATGAAATGTTCCCTTGGTATCTCCAGTTTTCTTGAAGAGATCTCTAGTCTTTCCCATTCTGTGGTTTTCCTCTATTTCTTTGCATTGATCACTGAGGAAGGCTTTCTTATCTCTCCTTGCTATTCTTTGGAACTCTGCATTCAAATGCTTATATCTTTCCTTTTCTTCTTTTCTTTTCTTCCTTTTCTTCTTTCACTTCTCTTTTTTTCACAGCTATTTGTAAGGCCTCCTCAGACAGCCATTTTGCTTTTTTGCATTTCTTTTTCTTGGGGATGGTATCGATCCCTGTCTCCTGTACAATGTCACGAACCTCTGTCCATAGTTCTTCAGGCACTCTGTCTAGCAGATCTAGTCCCTTAAATCTATTTCTTACTTCCACTGTATAATCGTTAGGGATTTGATTTGGGTCATACCTGAATGCTCTAGTGGTTTTCCCTAATTTTTCAATTTAAGTCTGAATTTGGCAATAAGGAGTTCATGATCTGAGCCA
>NW_011477312.1:0-454 GCF_000754665.1 Bison bison bison | reverse complement strand
TTTTTGGCTGCACTGGGTCTTCATAGTGGTGCACAGGTTCTTAGTTGCAGTATGTGGGCTTTCTCTAGTTGTGGTATGCCAACTTAGTTACCCGGGTGCATGTATGATTTTAGTTCCCCAATCAGGGATTTGATCCACATACCCTGCATTGGAAGGCAGATTCTCAACCACTGGCCCACCAGGGAAATCCTCTGATATTTCTTTTTAAAGTGTTATGTAGAGTAATCTGTTTATTTTTCTATTACCAATTCTAATGATTAAGTTGAATTAAGTTCTCCTTTGATTACCCTAAAATCACTAATATTTATCAGAAAAGAATGACCATGTTTGTTAATTTGTATGCAGAGCTAGCCTTTAATTTTTTTTTTTATTTCTTACATATTTCATGGTGGAATACTTCTTATACTTAAGGTTCAATTCAATATTTATGTTCATAAATGACTACCCAGCACAA
>NW_011477311.1:14224-15778 GCF_000754665.1 Bison bison bison | reverse complement strand
CCCGGGAGCACCCGCAGACACAACGGCACGGCAGCGCCAGCCACCACCGGCGTCCCAGGAGCACCTGCAGACGCGACAGCACGGCGCCAGCCACCACCACCGGCGTCCCAGGAGCACCCGCAGACACGACGGCACGGTGGCACCAGCCACCACCGGCATCCCGGGAGCACCCGCAGACGCGATGGCACGGCGCCAGCCACCACGGGCACCCCCAGCTCCGCGGGCCCCACACAACTAACGCGCAGAAAGGAAAAACACTCACCTACACATGAATGTAAATGAGAAAATCCCAGATAAAAACGTTAGCAAGCCAGGGGGCTTCCCTGGTGTCCTGGGGCTTAGACTCTGCACTCCCAATGCAGGGGGCCCGGGTTTGATCCCTGGTCAGGGAACTAGATACCACAAACTGTGACTAAAAGATCCCACATGCTGCAACTAAGATCCGGAGCCGCCAAAAAATTATAAATATTAAAAAATATATATTAGCAAGCCAAGTTCAGCAACATACTAAAAAAATGTTATAAGGCAATAAAGGATTGAGTCTACGAATAAAAGTTGACTGTGGTTATTCACATGTTAATAAAAGAAACAAGAACATGATCACTGCAATAGATGCTGAAAAGTCATTTGGCCTAAGTCAACATTTATTCCTTAAATCAAAAAAAAAGTGAACTGAAAATGAAATAGCCTCAAACAAAAAGTATCCATCAAGAGATGAAAGAGCCTCAAACAAAAGGTATCCATCGAGAAACGAAAGGAGTCACTGGAGTGGGCAGAGGCCCACCAGGAGAACAAAAGGTATCCATCGAGAAACGAAAGGAGTCACTGGAGTGGGCAGAGGCCCACCAGGAGGCTGGGCAGCATACCTGTTGCTCCTCACGGCTCTGCGCGTCCAAGTCAAGGTGACAGCAGGAAGGAAAAGAAGGCGAGGAGATGAAACAATAGAGAAGGCAGCACAATCGTCAGTGCCAGCAGAGGACCAGACAGATCGACTCAAAATCTCTAAAACCAGCACGACTTTCAACAGACCCCCCTGCTGTCCGGCCAAGCCTGCAGCCACGGCAGATTCCGGCAGCGACGAGAAGCGTGGCGACAGGTGCCACACGGGCCCTCCCAGGAAGCAGCGGGCCAGGCCCGGGGCATCCGGGCAGCCTGGGGGTTGGCAGGGACAGGCAGCATGGTCAGCAAACGCCCCAGGCCTACCCACAATGGGACGGGGAGGGAGGGTGTGAGGTGCATCAGAGCCACCCCCCAGCACCCAGACCCCCCACCCCTCAGGAGCCCAGTACCTCCTTATTCGCCTCCTTGTCCACCGCCGTCCACACGAAGCCAAAGGCCCCGCTGCCGATCGGGCTGAGCGTGCTGTACTTAAGGGAGTACGCCCCCTCGCAGGCCGCCAGCCCCTCCAGCTCCACGGCCTTGGGGGGCTCCTCAAACCAGGGCTTGGTTCCAAGCACCTGTGACCACAAAGGCAAGTCTGAGGGGCCACACGCAGCACGCTGAAGGAGGGACAGCGGAGGCGGCCGCGGCCCCCTGCGCACAGTGGGCAGGGAG
>NW_011477311.1:8269-11315 GCF_000754665.1 Bison bison bison | reverse complement strand
GACTCCCCCTCCAGCAGAGACGAGCACAAAGTGATTACCACCATGAACAGGACAAGAGAGAAGGTGAACTTCTATGACAAAGTTAAAAAAATGAAACACCAAGTCACATGTTCTCCAGACAAATCCACACTCAGCAGTGACTCACCCAGGCTCAGTCGGAGCGCTAGGACCCTGTGCTCAAGGCTGCGGTCCCCACGCTCACCGGGCCCGAGGGTGGTCAGGCTCCCAGCGCGGCGGGAGTTAAGGGGAGAAAGGGGAGGAACCATGACAGCTACGAACGCCACCAGATCCACAGCGCAGAGCGGGAGAGGGAGAGGAGTCGGGGCTGGGAGACTTGGGTGCAGGGTCCTGGGAGCCAGAGCACAGAGCCCCTGGCACGCTGGGGATGGGGTACCACAGAGGAAGAGGCCACCGCAGCCCCAGGTGACTGCGGAGCCACGGACAGGGGCCCAGCCCGGCCACTAACACCCACATGGCACAGTGCTGGGCGCTGCCCTGGGTCAGCCCAGGCTGGACAGTGGCCCCGAGGGCAACAGAGTGGCCGTGCCTGGCCTGGCTGGGGGACAGGCGTGCAGCAATGGGTAAGCATTGCAGCAGAGGGCCAGGAAGAGGCACCGAGAGGCAGGCCCCGCTCAAGGACCTCAGCAGTGGAGGCGGCTATGAGCGGGATTCCAAGGACCGGCAGGACTCTCCAGGGGAACCAAGGAGCGAGGGGCCCTCCCCTCCTTGCCCCGTGCGTGTGAGCACTCAGCCAGGACTGATGGGTCCACGCTGCTGCAACCACCGAAGCGAAGCCAGAAGCCAGGGCTGGACGCAAGCGGCAGGGGCTGCGTCTGCAGGCCGTGGCGCCGCTCGAGGGGCAGGCTTGCCCCGGGGACGCACGGTGCCTCCAGCACGTGCACACGTGTGGGAGGGCGTGTCCGAGCACACACGTCTGTGTAGCGAGGGCTCAGCCTCCAGGGCACGGGAGGTGGTCTGGAGGAGAGCTGGGGCACTTTTGCTGCTCACCGTTATGCTTCAGTACTTAAACACACACATTCACACAGCACGGGTTTAAAACATCATTTCAAGACAACTTGAAACCTGTGCGGTGTCAATAAGCCTCACACAATGGCTAGCAAAAGAAGCCAGAGACGAGGAAGTGCATCCGGTCAGGTTCAGGACAGGCCCTGCTGACCTGCGTCCTGACCCTGGGGCAGCGAGGGGCACCATGCGGAGCGGGAGCAGGCCTCCCAGGGGCAGAGGAGAAGACCCAGGGAGGCGGGCGCGTTGCTGCCACTCAGTCTCAAAGGGATTTTTCAAAACGAGAACCTGGCTGAGAACACAGAAGCGCTGCGCAGCAGGACTGTGACCGCTGAACAAGCGGGTCTCACTCCTACTTTCCTGAGCTTTCCAAACTGAGCCCTGCTCCTCTAGATGGAATACTGTGTTGTTTAAAAACGCACAGCAAACAGGGTCAAGGGGTTTTCCAAATGAGGAAGTTATGCTGGGACCAGTTCGCTGGACCCTGACTAAACGCTTCCTTCCCCGTAAAGCAGGCGGCGGCACGGCCATGTGGGGCACCGGTGCCACCTCCGGCGCCCAGAGCACCTCCCCTCCCCTCCCGCGCGCACCTCCCCTCCCTCGGAGGGCTCACCCCGGCGGGCAGGCGGGAAGGGGGCCTCCGGGGGCCGTGGGGCACGTGTCCTGGCTCTCCGCTGGCTCTGGGGTCTCGGTGTCCACCTTTGCATCTGGCAAAAAAGAGTGTTTCCCACTGGCTAGCGCATGCCACTGAAAGCCTCCTCCTGTGCGCTGGGCAGGGCCAGAAGTGCTGCCAGGCCCACGCCCACAGCACAGCCCTGGCTCCCAGCCCAGGCCTGGGCCTCTCACTGCTGACAGCCCCCAGGAGCTCCACTCTCTGACTCCGGGAGAGAACCAGAGGCCTGCGGCCTGAGGCTGCGCCTCTCCTCAGGGCCGCTGGCCTCCCTGCCATGCTCAGCCTGCTCCCTTGCCCAGGAGGCCGCCCGCTCCTTCTGGCCTGAGGGCCCGAGGAGGCACAGCCTCCCCAGCTCTGTCTCCCTCTGGAGTGTGGGGTCTTCTCCGCCTCATTGCTATGCTTATGCCACCTGGCTCTGCCCAGGCTCCAGAGGCCAGATAGAGTGCCAGCCTACAGCAGGGCTGGGGCACTGCAGTGACTGGGCTGGCAGGGGCGCGATGTCCGTGCTGCGCAGCAGCCTGCACGGGGAAGGCGCCCGGGAAGAGCCCGGCCCCTGCGGGCAGGAGTGGCGGACAGGCACCACGGGCACGCATGCGATGCCCACAGGCCCACCATCAGACCGTGAGGGCAGAGCTCCCGTGACGCTGCCCGCCCACCTCCTAGGGAGAGCACGAGCCACACACACGTTGAGAGAGCTTAGATTCTGGAGAGAGAAAAGGGTATCAGTGACAGAGAAAAAACAGACGAAAACAGGAGTCTTTGCAGATAGAAAACCCCAGATACAATGAAGGAAATCCCACGTTAAGAACAGGGGTCACTCAAAGAGAGTCAGCAGCCTGACAAAGCATCTATTAAAGAACTGGACCCAGGGCCATCGCTGCTGTCCAGTGGTGGACGTCTGCTCTTTCAAAGCAGGGGGGTGGGTTTACCCCCACAAGGGAGCGAGAGCCACACGCCACAGACCAGCTAAGGCCACGAGCACAGCTGCTGGACCTGTGCACACTGGGGCGGAGTGCACGGGGGGGAGGCCGGGAGCTCGGAGGTGCTGCATGACACGGGAGACACCCCAACACCACCCGAGCACGACAAACACCATCTGACAGGGAGACACCCCAACACCACCCGAGCACGACAAACACACCTGACGGGGAGACACCCCAACACCAACCAAGCATGACAAACACCATCTGACAGGGAGACACCCCAACACCACCCGAGCACGACAAACACACCTGACGGGGAGACACCCCAACACCACCCGAGCACGACAAACACACCTGACGGGGAGACACCCCAACACCAACCAAGCACGACAAACACCATCTGACAGGGAGACACCCCAACACCACC
>NW_011477311.1:6183-6335 GCF_000754665.1 Bison bison bison | reverse complement strand
GTAGATGGTCCCGTCCGGCAGGAGCGTGATGAGCCCACTGATGGTGGAGAACACCCAGATGGATGCTGAGTAGCCCCCGCCAGGGGCCGCCTCGCCATCTGCAGCCTCCTCGCTGCCCGGCTGGGACTTCAGCTTCAGGCTCACGGGGAAGG
>NW_011477311.1:4572-6079 GCF_000754665.1 Bison bison bison | reverse complement strand
GGTCCAGAATGCCCCCGGGTTAGGACGTGAGCAGGCCCGGACAGGGTCCGGGACGACCCCGGGTCAGGACGTGAGCAGGTCCAGAATGCCCCCGGGTTAGGACGTGAGCAGGCCCGGACAGGGTCCGGGACGACCCCGGGTCAGGACGTGAGCAGGTCCAGAATGCCCCCGGGTTAGGACGTGAGCAGGCCCGGACAGGGTCCGGGACGACCCCGGGTCAGGACGTGAGCAGGTCCAGAATGCCCCCGGGTTAGGACGTGAGCAGGCCCGGACAGGGTCCGGGACGACCCCGGGTCAGGACGTGAGCAGGTCCAGAATGCCCCCGGGTTAGGACGTGAGCAGGCCCGGACAGGGTCCGGGACGACCCCGGGTCAGGACGTGAGCAGGTCCAGAATGCCCCCGGGTTAGGACGTGAGCAGGCCCGGACAGGGTCCGGGACGACCCCGGGTCAGGATGCGAGCAGGCCCGGATGGGGTCCAGGACGGCCCCGGGTCAGGCTCCTCTCGGCAGGTCCGAGCACCCCCAACGCCCACCATGGAAATCGTAACTAGTTCCTCTTTCCCTTAGCAAACCCTAAGCAGCCTGCGTTCACAGACTCCCTGCAAGGACTCGGTGTCCCCACGTTCCTGTGGGATGCCCTTGTCCAGAAAGTACTCCAACTATGTGGTCGCTGACTTCAATTGAACTGTTTCATTTAATTCAAACTAGCACTTCTATTAGAAAACAGGAAAGGATCTCTTTTGAGGCTCTGCTTAAAGTTCTGGCTGGCTGGCTGGCGTGCAGTGCTGGCCCCAGCAAGGGTGGCGAGAGGCGATGGCTGCCCATGGGCATCGAGGTGCTCAGTGGAAGGCATGGGGAGCCCAGGCCAGCACCCACCTCAAGAGCCAGGCCAGCCAGGCATGGGGCCAGGGGCAGGGGCTGCTCAGGTGCCTAGTGACACAGCATACATACAGCAGCCTTTCCCTCCAGTGTGAACCACCCCTCCACCAAGTGGGGGCCCATGCCCCTCCCCAGAAGCCCTGGAGGACCACCGAGACCACCAGGGAGGCCCCCTCAGGTGGCCTGACAGGCTCGCCTACCCGCAGAGCCCAGCCCAGCCCAAGAAAGAGGTTACAGAGACGCCCCCTCCGAGCCGACCCACCGCCACCCCCAGATGGTGGGAGGAGGCATGCAGGCTGTGACACCACCCTGCAGGAACTCAGGCCAGACCTCGTGTGGGACAGGCTTTTGGGCAGAGCCCCTTCCCTCTCCTGGGGGGCACCAGGCACGCAAGGGCTCTGTCGGAGGTCCAGACAAACGGGCACAGGTGGGGTGTGGGGCCAAGGCAGAGGTCCCGCTCTCTGGGCCCAAGTCCCCAGGGAAGCCGGCCACTGCAGCAGCAGGCAGGGCGCACAGGCCTGAGGGGGTCACGCCCGGCCCCCGGCCCACCTTGCCCAGGAGCTCAGCCTTTCCGTAACCAAACAGCATGAGGGCAAAGCTGTGGTTGATGCCGTAGATGGTCCCGTCC
>NW_011477311.1:0-420 GCF_000754665.1 Bison bison bison | reverse complement strand
CAAGATGGGCACGGAGGTGCGGGCCAGCCCCACACCCACCCATCTGAAAGCCTCAGCTCTGCGCACACAAACATGCATCCTGCAAATGCATTTGCTTTAAATCCTGGCTCTCCATGCTTGGCAAATGACATTACATGACGCACTACCCCCTCTCGAGTCTCTGCATCGATGGGAGGACTCGATCTGTCCAGACAGATTCATACTGAGGTCTCCAAAGTCATCGCTCTCGCCACTGCAGAGGCAGATGCAGCCTTTCTCCTAACTGTACTGACACACCTGGGCGCCCGTCTGAGGCCGTAAGCTGAGGCCGCAGACCCCAGGCGCGCGGCTGGGTCACACCCCGAAGCACGCACCTCTGCGGTCTTGGCATCCACGGTGAACACGGCCTTGTTGGGGTTGCACACGGGGGCCGGGAGCAGC
>NW_011477310.1:4414-5930 GCF_000754665.1 Bison bison bison | reverse complement strand
GCAATCTTGATTCCAGCTTGTGCTTCTTCCAGCCCAACGTTTCTCATAATGTACTCTGCATATAAGTTACATAAGCAGGGTGACAATATACAGCCATGACGTACTCCTATATAAAATAAAAAGTTTTAACAAATAGAGAAACTTAAGTGGATGGCAAAGTCAGTTTGAGGATTAATAGTTAGTTGAACAACATAACCAAAAAATACTGATTAATAGATTTAAATCATTTTGCAGTGCTGTCTTCCAGCCCATAATTTTCAAGGATTTTGCCAACAACTGTACAGAGAAAACAATATGCTTATCAAATTTGTGAAAGACACAAAACTGTGAAGGGTAATATATACATTATACAACAGAAGTAGATGATGGCCCTGACATTGTATGAAAGCTATAACAATGGAATTTTAGAGAAAGAAATGTAAAGACAGACCTATTTTCAGGAAAAAAAAATCTTCACTGGTGCAAGATACAGAAAGTCTGATTTATCTGCAACAGGTACAAAAGAGAGTTGGGAATGTTAGCTTATAGTAAAGATGAAGTTTCTGTTTATGATCATTGTCTGGGATGCAGAGGCTCTATTCCTATTCTACTCTGTGTAGAGCCAAAATCCTGTAGATACAAAACCCCTAGACACCACACTTCCTAGATAGAAGCTTGACAAACTAAAAGCAATTTAATGAACACAACCATGATTCTGAGGGGGATTTGAATTGATGACAGAGAGCAAAAGCAAGGAAAATAATTAGCAAACTAAATTCTCAGATTGGTAGCTATTCTCAAATATCCTAGTTGCTTTAGGTCAAAGAACAAGTAGAAATGTTAAAGGATAAAAATAAACTCCATTGGAAGAAATCTTAGGGAATTGAAATTTGATTTGATATAATTTGATCTTTTCTAGCAGTCAGAACTCAAAAAAATGGAATGGGCTACCTCCATAAGTAGTATGTCACTTGATGCTGGAAAGCTCGAGCAAAAGAAGGAAATTCCTATGTGGAAGTGTTATGAAAGGCATGTCTTTGCACTGACTAGAACTTCCAGTATGTCCTTGGGAGAAAAGTATTCAGTATTTAACCTCTAATGATTGCTCCAGGTTTTTATGCCTTTTATCAGCTTGAGGAAGATGTCTTCCACTCCTAACTTGCTGGGGACTTAGGTCGTAGAAGTATTGTTGACGAGTGAAGAGACTGAATTAGAAATGTATGGAATATGGTCTGTGAGAGGGCTTCACGTTTCTCCTGCTTTTTTCAGACATCAGTGTGGTATATCTGGTGTTTTGGGAAAGATCACAGACTCTCATTCACTGGACATATGAATGTAGCAACTCCTTATAATACATTCCTTCATTCAAAGGCCTAAGAGTAGGAACATTTAAAATTGCTAGTCTTTCCAGAAGTTTTGCTCTTACTCTTTAATTAATTAATTCGTGAATGCTTTTAAGGTAAATATATATACATACATATATATACATACATACACACACACATATATATATATATATATATATATATATATATAT
>NW_011477310.1:0-885 GCF_000754665.1 Bison bison bison | reverse complement strand
TAATTTCCATCTGTCACCATAAAATGAAGCCTTTGGCCCTTTAAATCCCCCCCTCCATCTACCCCTCTGGTAACCACTACTGTGTTTGGTTTTGCTTGGTTTATTTATTTTGGTTTGTTTGTTTAATTCCATATATGCGTGGAATCATACACTATTTGTCTTCCTCCATCAAGGGAAGGTCCATCCATGTTGTAACAAATATCAAGATTTCATCTTTTTTATGGCTGAATAATATTCCTGTGTGTGTGTGTGTGTGTATCATATTATATCTTCTTTATCCATTCATCTGTTGATGGACAATTAAGTTTCCATATCTTGGCAATAATGCTGCTATGAACATTGAGGTGCATGTATCTTTTTGAATTAGTGCTTTCATATTACTGTATAAATAACTGGAAGTGAGGTAACTGGATCATATGATAGTTTTTTTTGTTTTTTTTTTTTGAGTTATTTCCATATGGTTCTCCACAGTAACTGCACTGATTTACAATCCCACAAACAGTTCACAAGAATTCCCTTTTCTCCACATCCTTGTCAGCACCTATTCTTCTTATCTTTTTGAGAGTGGACATACTAACAGGGATGAGGTTCTATTTCATTATGGTTTTGATTTGAATTTCCCTGATTAGTGATGTTGAAAACCTTCTCATGTATCTATTGGCCATCTTCATGTCTCTTTTGTAAAAACATGTATTCAGTGTCTCTGCCTATTTTTTAATTGGGTTGAATTCTTTGTTGTTGAATGAGTTTTTGTATATTTTGGATTTTAATTTCTTAACATATATACTGTTTGAAAGTATCTTCTCCCATTTCATACATTATTTTGCTGCTGCTGTTGATGGCATTTTTTTTTTTTTTTTTGCTGTACAAAAGATTTTTAGTTTG
>NW_011477309.1:9641-10610 GCF_000754665.1 Bison bison bison | reverse complement strand
GGTATTCTTGCCTGGGAAATCCCATGGACAGAGGAGCCTGGCAGGCTACAGTCCATGAGGTCACACAGAGTCAGACACGACAAGGAGACTAAACAACTACTGACTCTAAGTCCAGCTGCCAAAATGCTAGGAAACTCTTATTTTCATATCATGTTCCTCAATATAACTTTAGAAGCCTAAACTTGAATCCATGGAGTTCAGTTTCAAGAGATTACATTTTCATTACGCTACCTATGAATCTCATCTCTTATACATGAAGTAAGTGTCTCTGCCTGCTGACAACTTAAAGTCAACCCGTTGCCTCTGTTTAATGGTGGGAGGAAAATACTAATTGAACCTGTAGTGTGTTTTCTTCCTGTATGTGTTATAAATTCCCAGTATGATTAATGTCACTACAGCTGAAAGACTGAACTAAATGGAGATAGAAAGTGAAGAATATTCATAGAAAACAATTGATTAAAATATATTTTAAAAGTAATACTTAAAACCAAGTACTCATGAGAAGCTGAAAGAAAACATAATAAGAAAATAATGAGTAGAACATTTTCCATGAAACAGCATTTATTCACATCAAAAGAAAGATCAGGAACTTCAAGAGGAGCAATGTTGCATGGAGAGCAGTGCCAGTCTTAGTGCTGCAATTTACCCTGACCCACTGAGAAGATTTAATTATTCCCTGATGTAATACCCTAACATTTCTTTCATCCCATTCCTCTTGCTCGGAGAAGCTAAAATGTTTACCTTTTTTTTCCCAGTGCCCCCAGTGAAGACAAACCAAAGTCCCATCAAGGTAATGAATGCAGGCAGATTTCAAACTCTTCAGGTTTTGTGCAGTACTCTCTCTTAGGACTAGATGTGACCGCTTTTGGTTAGGTGACCTATGTACTAAAGATGACAAGTAATCTGTCTATCACCACCACACATGTCTAAAATATAATACTGGAGCAAGTGAAAGAATATTGGGGCACA
>NW_011477309.1:4627-6178 GCF_000754665.1 Bison bison bison | reverse complement strand
ATATCTGCTATTTCTGGGTTTAAGGCTATGTTTAATTTGGATTTCCACAATCTGTTCTGTGTCTTTTAGAGGTTATGTTATTATTTTAATGCCTTTATTCTTTTCTTCAGTGTTCTGGTAAAATAGAACAAATTTGTGTTCTACTTCAATGATTTGATTATGCATCAATCTGGTTTCTGTTCCCCCATAGTATATTTTTATTTGACAATTGTGAATTTTCATTTCTACATAACTGTTCACAATTTCACATTTTCCCCTTATGGTTAGTTATTCTTAGTTCATAGATTCAGCGTACTCTGAAATATTGTTAAGAACACAAAACTGTTTTTACTTTGGATTTTTATTGCTTCACATTTTCTATTTATAAAGATTATAGAACATTACAGAATAAGTGCCTAGATGCATTCCTGTCACTACCATGAATATGTGCTATCCTACCAGTCATAAGTTTTACTACATATCAAGCTATATATTTTATAAAAGTCACATGAATGCTTTAATTTTTCATATTATTGTATATTTTATTTTCTCTAGCTATAGTATGTTCTTTCAAACTGCTGCTGCTACTATTTAGTCACTAAGTTGTATCTGATTCTTTGGGACCCCATGGACTGTAGCCTGCCAGACTCTTCTGTCCATAGGATTTCCCAGACAAGAATACTGGAGTGGATTGCCATTTCCTTCTCCAGGGGATATTCTCAACCCAGGGACTGAACCCACATCTTCTGCTTGGCAGACACATTCTTTACCACTGAGCCACCTGGAAAGTCCTCTTTCAACCTGTCCATGTTATTAGTATATTGTTCACCCATACTTAATCCTGTAGAGTCTGCCATCGTAAGATTATATCTTATTTGTCCATTTGCTATTGGAAATATATGCCACTTCATGCTGTTATCATGCTTCAGTGAACATTCTTACACTCCTTGTTCAGTCTGCAGCATGCCAGGCTTCCCTGTCCTTCACCCTCTCCCAGAGCTTGCTCAAACTTATGTCCACTGAGTCAGTGATGCCATCCAACCGTATCATCCTCTGTAGTCCCCTGCTCCTCTTGCCCTCAATCTTTCCCAGTATCAGGATATTTTCCATTGAGTCAGTTCTTCGCATCAGGAGGACAAAGTATTGGAGCTTCAGCTTCAACATCAGTCCTTCCAATGAATATTCAGGGTTTATTTCCTTCAGGATTAACTGGTTTGATCTCTTTGCTGTCCAAGGGACTCTTAAGAGTCATCTCCAACAACACAGTTCAAAAGCATCAATTTTTTGGCATTTGGCCTGCTTACACATATCTTCTAGTAAATATGTGCAAGAGGTCCTTGAGGGTACAATACCAAAAAACTAAAATCCCTGAGTGTTAGAACAGACCTATTTTCAAACCACCATTTTTTTCCAAATAGCTCTCCCAAGTGGTAGTACTAATTTTACATTCCCACTAAGATTATATGAGATCCTTTTTTCACCATATGCTCACCATTCCTTGGTAATACTAAGCTTATTTTTTAAATGTTCCCATATTTACACTGGGATAGGGCAATTTCATTTTTTTTGATG
>NW_011477309.1:0-769 GCF_000754665.1 Bison bison bison | reverse complement strand
AGGACTTCCAGAACTATGTTGAATAATAGTGGGGAACGTGGACACCCTTGTCTTATTCCTGATCTTAGGGGGAATGTTTTCAGTTTTTCACCATTGAGAATAATGCTTGCTGTGTAGTCTTATCATATACGGCCTTTACTATGTTGAGGTAGGTTCCTTCTATGCCCACTTTTTGAAGAGTTTTGATCATAAATAGGTACTGATTTTGTCAAAGGCTTTTTCTGCATCTATTGAGATGATCACATGGTTTTATCTTTCAATTTGTTAATATGGTGTATCACATTGTTTGATTTCCATTATATTGAAGAATCCTTGCATCCCTGGAATAAACCCAACATGATCATGGTGTATGAGCTTTTTGATGTGTTGCTGAATTCTGTTAATCACTTGTTTTTTAATGTCTGTATTTAGACTATTCACATTTAAAGTGATTAGTGGCACATACTAGTTGGAATATTTATTCCATGTGTAGCTCTTTTCTACTTTTTGCCCTCCTAATATGTGCTTTAAGACTAATCACATTGTCAATTCATTATTAATGGTGAATTGATATTTACTATATCACATATATTTCTTAAAAATTGTTTTTGTAGTGGTTACCCTTAGTTCAGTTCAGAAGCTCAGTCGTGTCTGACTCTTTGCAATCCTATGAATCACAGCACGGCAGGCCTCCCTGTCCATCACCATCTCCCAGAGTTCACTCAAACTCACGTCCATCAAGTCGGTGATGCCATTCAGCCATCTCATCCTCTGTGGTCCCCTTTTCCTC
>NW_011477308.1:19711-20241 GCF_000754665.1 Bison bison bison | reverse complement strand
AATTTTGAGTCATGAATTTCAGTGGAACACTGTAATCACTTTTTGAAGAAGTTCAGTTTATAAATTAAGTCAGAAGAGTAAGATGACTGACAACTGAATGCCATATACTAAATATCTTATATACTATCTTTTTAAATATCCATAAAAATATTTACAAATGACCATGTTAAGCCATATGAAAATTTTCAAAAAAAATTAAAAAGAACATTTGAATCAAATTCTCTGAAAAGAGTGGAAAGAAAACAATTTTAATTATGAAAACTTTAAGAGTAGCCTTCTATGAATTCCAACAAATTTATAGATCCTTTCCAACAAAAGTAATTTTACTACATGCTACTTTACTAAAAGTTAAATGGAAAAAAATCTTAAGATGCATTGAAAAACTGTATTTTAAAATCCTCTAGAAATGACTGATAATCAGAGTACTACATCTCAAAACATTGCATTAAGGGCTAAGTGATACCCAAAGAAAAATTTATTGCATTGAAAGTGTTCATTAGAAAAACACAGGCTAAATCCTCTAGAAATGA
>NW_011477308.1:17845-19611 GCF_000754665.1 Bison bison bison | reverse complement strand
TGTCCTCTGCCGGCATTCAGAAGTTGTTTTGTGGAATTTACTCGACGTTTAAATGCTCTTTTGATGAATTTGTGGGGGAGAAAGTGTTCTCCCTGTCCTACTCCTCCGCCATCTTGGCTCCTCCCTCCTTATTTTAATTTTATATACATTTTAAATATATAATCATTGCAGATGTAATTAGTTAAGATGAAGTCATACTAGAGTAGGGTATGCCCTTAATCTGATATATATTTTATATTATAACAATCCAATAGAATGTTAAATAGCTATTAAAAAATAACTATGAAGGTGTTTAACAACAGTGAACATATATATATAATATTAATAAAAATCTATCATGAAAATGTTTCTCTGATTTTAGTATAGCTATGAAAATATTTTAAGAAGAGAATAGTGATACTAATTGATTCTAGAAGTGGTAGAAAATGTTTAAATGTGTGGTGAATTTTAAAGCTAGCTAATAGAAGAGCATAAATAGCATATGCAATTATCAAACTACTAGAGATAAAAACTGAAACAAAGGAATTTCAATAAGTAAAACAAAAGGCTAAAAATTAAAAGAGAAATCATGGTTAAGAGAAAACATGAAATAAATCAGATGGCAAGAATGCATCCTACATATCCAGAATAACAGTAAACGTAAAAGTGATTAAATAACTATGTTGAAAGACACAGTCTCAGGGGAAAAACCCAAAATAAATGCTAGACAATTGTTTACAACAGACATTCTTTTTCTTATTTCACTGAAGTACCCTTGGACTGCAAGGAGATCCAACCAGTCCATCCTAAAGGAAATCAGTCCTGAGTGTTCACTGGAAGGACTGATGCTGAAGCTGAAACTCCAATACTTTGGCCACCTCATGTGAAAAGCTGACTCATAGGAAAAGACCCTGATGCTGGGAGGGATTGGGGGCAGGAGGAGAAGGGGATGATAGAGGATGAGATGGCTGGATGGCATCATGACTCAGTGGACATTAGTTTGAGTAAACTTGGGAGTTGGTGAGGACAGGGAGGCCTGGCGTGCTGCGATTCATGGGGTCGCAAAGAGTCGGACACGACTGAGCGACTGAACTGAACAGTTGATTTACAATGCGTTAATTTCTGCTGTACAGCAAAGTGACTCACTTATAAATATATTCTTTTCCATTCCAGTCTATCACAGGATATTGAAGACAGTTTCCTGTGCTATACAATAGGACCTTGTTGTTTATCCATCCTATATATAATAGTTGACATCTTCTAATTCCAAATTCCTAATCCTTCCTTCTGCCCTCCTTTTCCCCCCTTGGCAGTCAAGGTCTCTTCTCTGTGAGCCTGTTTCTGTTTTATACATATGTTCATTTGAGTCATATTTTAGATTCCACATATAAGTGATAAGTGATATCATATGTTACCTGTTTACTTCTTACTTCACTTAGGATGATACTCTCTGTGTCTATACATGATATTGCAAATGGCATTATTTCATTCTTCTGAATGGCTGAATAGTATCCCATTTTATATGTGAACCACATCTTCTTTATGCATTCATCTGTCAGTGGACATTCAGGTTGTTTCCATGTCTTGACTATTGTAAGTAGTACCGCTATGAACATAAGGGTGCATGTATCTTTTTGAATTATAGTTTTGTCTGGATACATGGATAGGAGTGGGATTGCTAGATCATATGGTAATTCTAGTTTTAGTTTTCTGAGGAACCTCCACACTGTTTCAATAATAACTGCACTAATTTATAGTCTCACCAGTAGTGTAAGAGAGTTCTCTTT
>NW_011477308.1:16118-17745 GCF_000754665.1 Bison bison bison | reverse complement strand
ATAAGCTGTTTCTATATTTTGGAAATTAAGCCCTTGTTGATTGCATCATTTGCAAATATTTTCTCCCAATCTGTAGGTTGTCTTTTCATTTTGTTTATGGTTCCTTTGCTGTGGAGAAGCTCGTAAGTTTGATTAGGTCCCATATGTTTATTTTTGCTTTTATTTTTATCGCCTTGGGAGACTGACCTAAGAAAACATTGGGAATGACAGGGAATGTTTTGTCCATGTTCTCTTCTAGGAGTTTTATGATGTCATGTCTTATGTTTAAGCCATTTTGAACTTATTTTTGTGTATGGTAAGAGGGTATGTTCTAACTTCACTGATTCACATATGGCTGTCCAACTTTCACAGCACCACTTGCTGAAGAGATTATCTCAAAAGGTATTCTTAAAATGAAAAATAATGCTTTAAAATACAAGGATGTAAAACGATATCCAAGCTAGATGAAAAGTGGAATGGATTTCAAGGTAAACATTAAAATGCACAAAAACTTTATATTCCTTTTTATATTGGCTAATGATATAATACAACATGGAGATACAATTATCACAAACTTTTTGTGCATGTAATAAAATGGCTTCAAAATATTTAAATGGTAACTACTTACAAAATGAATAAACAATAAAAGGATAAATTTTGAGTCATGAATTTCAGTGGAACACTGTAATCACTTTTTGAAGAAGTTCAGTTTATAAATTAAGTCAGAAGAGTAAGATGACTGACAACTGAATGCCATATACTAAATATCTTATATACTATCTTTTTAAATATCCATAAAAATATTTACAAATGACCATGTTAAGCCATATGAAAATTTTCAAAAAAAATTAAAAAGAACATTTGAATCAAATTCTCTGAAAAGAGTGGAAAGAAAACAATTTTAATTATGAAAACTTTAAGAGTAGCCTTCTATGAATTCCAACAAATTTATAGATCCTTTCCAACAAAAGTAATTTTACTACATGCTACTTTACTAAAAGTTAAATGGAAAAAAATCTTAAGATGCATTGAAAAACTGTATTTTAAAATCCTCTAGAAATGACTGATAATCAGAGTACTACATCTCAAAACATTGCATTAAGGGCTAAGTGATACCCAAAGAAAAATTTATTGCATTGAAAGTGTTCATTAGAAAAACACAGGCTTCCCTGTGGCTCAGTGGTAAAGAATCTGCCTGCCAACTCAGGAGACCATGAGTTCAATCCCTGATCCAGGAAGATCCTACATGTTGTGGAGCAACTAAGCCCTTGTGCCGCAGCTGTTGAGCCTGTGCTCACGAACTGCAATTATTGAAGCCCACATGCCCTAGAGCCCATGCTCCCCAACAAGAGAAGTCACTGCAATGAAACACCCACACACTGCAACTAGAGAGCAGTACCCGCTTCACAACTAGAGAAAAGCCCAGGTAGCAAGGAAGACCCAGCACAGCCAAAAATAAATGAAAATTTTATTAAGAAAAGAAAACCAAAAAGTTTCATGTAGTTGACCTGAATAACACTGCCAAACAGCTTGACCTGACTTTTATAGGACACTCCATGAAACAACAGCAGAATAAACATTTTTGTCAAATATACATGGAACATTCACCAAGATAAGCTATCTTCTAGGTTATAAAACAAATCTTAAC
>NW_011477308.1:14853-15821 GCF_000754665.1 Bison bison bison | reverse complement strand
GCCCTCCTCCAGGGGAGCTTCCTGACCCTGGGATCAAACCCAGGTATCCTGCATTGCAGGCAGATTCTTTACCATCTGAGGTACCATAGGATTAAACAATTTTATAGAAGATAGAGTATATGCCTCTTATTAATTTCTAAAAAAAAAAGCAAAAACAAAATAAGCAAAACAGTTAAATCCATGACAGTTATGGAATTTTTTAAATAGTTATATATTCCAATGACACAAACAGAAGAGCAAACTGAAACACAGTTCTGGAACCTGAAAAGCAAATGAACAAGTTTGCTTTTCATAGGTAAAGTTTGTTTACATAGGTAAACAAAATGGTTTACCTATGTAATAGAATTGAGAAAGCTGAATCCTGTGCAAGCAATAGAGAACACCAAGGAATAACTTGATTTATACCACAGATCCTCCAAAATGCTTCAAAATGTGTTGTTCCAGCTATTTCTGAAGTAGAGTGATGAAGTAGCTAAGACAAGAAGATAAAATCAACATCTGGTGAGGGAGAAAAAAAAAATCTCCCTTCTCATTTCATGCTGCCAAGTAAGCTTCCTTTCCTATCCAGAAGACAAGAGTTTATTCTCTGGAGGGGAAAAAAAATACAGGTTCTGTAGACTGCAGGATACTATGCACAGTTAAGAGAAAGAAAACCACACTAAAACTGTGGTATGTTGTGAAAGTCTGCATGCTGAATGTTGAGACTTCTTTCTTCCTCTCTTGGCTCTCAAAATATGGCAACCAGGATTATACACCACTACCACCCCTCCAGCCCCACCCAGCAGGGAAGTGGAAGAGTATTTTTCTAGGAACTCTGACCACTAAGAAAAAATATACTCAATAAAATGACACTGTGGAGTTTCTCTACAGAAAGGTCTAGCCAGAAGCTATACTCAACAAGTCTCAGCTATCTGCAAAGAAATATCCTGATGAGCATTTTAGTGCTCAACTGTTATGCCCTAGACATT
>NW_011477308.1:13832-14753 GCF_000754665.1 Bison bison bison | reverse complement strand
CCCTCTCTCTCTCTCTCTCTCTCTCTCTCTCTCTCTCTCACACACACACACACACACACACACATGGGGGTGGGGGGAAAACAAAGCAAAAGTTGGAATGGATAGATTATACAAGGGAAAGAAAGCTTAAAGAAAAACTATTGTTATTTTCCTCATAAGAAAATGAGATGTTGCTTCTATGAAAGAAGGGAAGGATGCTACAGAAGAAACATTTCAAGAATTAAAAAGAGCTCTTGGAAACAAAAGTTAAATGATAGCTGAACACTTCCAAGAGGTCTAACACCCCAATAAGAGAGTTCCAGAAAGAGAGAAGACAAAATGGAGAGGAAGAAATCATCAAAACCATTATCCAAAAATACTTCCCACAACTGAAAGACCTGAGTTTCCAGATTGAAAGGATCCACCAATAAATAAAAACAGATCCTCTCCATGTCACATCATCAGGAAATTTCAGAACACTGAGTAAAGAGAGGATCCTCAAAGATTTCAGAGAGAGAAAGAAAAATAGGTTCTCATAAAATATCAGAATGACATCAGACTTCGCAGCGGCATCACTGGAAATTAGAAGAAAAGGAGGCATTTTATTTTAAAATTCTGAAGAAAAAATGATCTCCAACCAACATCTGTATAGCCAGCTAATTTATTATCGTAAAGATAATTTCTAAAAAGTTACCTTCTCTGAACTCTTCTCTCTAGGGAAGTCATTAAGAGAGGTGCTCTACCATAATGAAATAGTAAACCAAGAGGACAAGAAGACATGGGATCCAGAAAACCAGGAGCCAAAGCAAGAGAGGAGAAAGGAATTCTCAGGAGGCCGGTCAACTAAGATACTGAGATGACAATAGGTAGCTTAGAGCCCAGCTCGGTAAGGCAAGAACTGTTCTGAAGGCTACCACAGTGATCTCTTCCAGAAGATGACAA
>NW_011477308.1:12745-13732 GCF_000754665.1 Bison bison bison | reverse complement strand
TTATGTTTTAAGCTCCCCAAGTGATTTAAATGGGCAGCCAATGTGAAAACCACTGATTTAGTCATAATAATGTAAACAAGAAATATTCATGTAAGCAAAACAACAACAAATCAGGAGCCTGGGAGTATGGTTAGAAAATGGGGGGGGAGGGGTGATAAAGATGAGGAGTAGGTGGACAGAAAATTAATTCTTCCTTATATATAAAGGGAAGTCAGTTAATAATGCTTGAAATTGAGACATCAAGAAGTAGCCACAAACACATATTATATAGAGATATGGAGATAATATCAGATGAATCTTCTAAAACACTTGAGAGTAAGAAATACGAGCAGGGGGACTCCGTGTTTCTTATAACATGCCATATAGAACTGCTTGATTCTTTAAACTATGTGCATATGTGACTTTGACAAAAATGAAAAACAAGTTTTAAAAATAAAAGCTAAAATAATAATGTAGAAAATAACCACAAAAAAAAACAAGTCTAGTTTTTTCAAAAAGCTAATTAAGTAACAAAAACATAGCTAAGAAAAAGATAACACACATACATACATACTTGGATTCTGAAATGAAAACATAACTAGAGATAGAGATAATACTAAATAAAATTGTAAAAAAAAATATGTATCACTTTGTACTTAATAAACTTGAAAGCAAGATGACCTGAATGATTTTCTAAACTATGTAAGTTAGTTACCGAAATAGGCTTGAGGTAAAAAACATCAAGACACTGATAACCATGAAAGAAATTTAAAAACCTACCATGACAAAAGTTACCAGGCAGAGAAGGTTTCACAAAGGAAATATTCCTGTACTTTGTATAAACAGTTCAAGATCATAGGAAAATAAAATCTTCTCAAATTATACTGTAAGCTTAATTTAACCTCATTACTATATCAGACCATGGTGACAGTAACGTGGAAACATACATTACCATATGTAAAATATAGCCAGTGGGAATTTGCTGTATGACTCAGGGAACTCAAACCA
>NW_011477308.1:11983-12645 GCF_000754665.1 Bison bison bison | reverse complement strand
TGTGATTAAAATACTATCATCAAGTAATAAAAATAAAAACAATTTCTATCCTTTTGACCCATCAGATTAGCAGAATATTAAGAGATTTATTATAGTCAGTGTTGGCAGTGGTAGTGGTACTCTCTTGCACTACTGCTGGGAGCATAACCTTTATAGTATTATAAATGAGAAGTTGACAGTTTCAATCCAATCTAAATTTTATTAAGCAGAAGATAGATTTCACCCAACAATTCCACTTCTAAATATCTATTCTAGAAAAGAACAAATACATATATTCAAGGATACTTACTTCAATATTATTTATAAGAATAGAAAATCAGAAACAATCTAAATGTCCATCAATAGAGGAGTGGTTAACTATCTTATGCTTCATATATATTTTGAAATACTGTGTAGCAGTTTTAAAAATGAGACAGATTTCAAAGGAAAAATATGTCAAAACCATAATAAGTGAAGAAAATGTGTTGCCCCATTGGTATAGCTTAAAATTTTATTTGTGTTTGTATGTGTATATATGTATATTATTAAAAGAATTAATTGGATGCATATTAAGCCTTTAAGAATGGTGAGGTGAACTGAAGTGAAAGTCACTCAGTCCTGTCCGACTCTTTGCGACCCCATGGATTATACAGTCCATGGAATTCTCCAGGCCAGAATACTGG
>NW_011477308.1:8477-11100 GCF_000754665.1 Bison bison bison | reverse complement strand
ATGCATGGTGTGGCCAAAAAAAAAAAAAAATTAATAAAAATTTTTTAAAAAAATATAAAGATCACATATGCATGTGGAAATATCCTTAAAAGAAAGAAAAAAAAATTTAAACAATTGTACATTTTGATTTAAGGTGGTATGATCCTGAGCATTTAAAAAAATATTCCAAGGTTTTAACATGGATCTGGGTTGTATGGCTGCTCCAACTCAGTGAGAGAGTTTAAAAATTACCAAACATGGCAAGAAGATTTTGGAAACAAAAGTCTGAAGTGACTAACAAGCTAATCTCCCATTTCAAAATGTGTCACTGTTTCACTACTTAGAAAAAAGACAAATATGTCCTTGGAATATTTCAAATTTCAATTGAACTATTTCCTCACTCACAAATTTTGACAATCCAATGAGACACTTGCCTGATGTAAAAATGCTACTGGGTCCAAGCAAGCCTTCCCAGAGTAGATAAGAGGGATTCTTTTTGTTAATCAAACAAGCAACTTATTACATGATTAAAGAGAATATGCAATTGGTCCCAAATTGTTTCCCATTTCTCCTGATAGTAAACAAATCCTGTGACATACATAGACATTTTAGAAATCAAATAACTGAGTGTGATATAAAATGTTTCACCTTTGAGGTACATTAAAGAGTAATCAGTTTGATAGAATCAAATCCTGACTTTACTAGCCTCAAAAATACAACCTTCATATACTAATTTAAGTATCTAAGATATAATTTCTGTCCTGTGGTCCTAAAAATAAGTAGTTAAATATGAAACTTTTTGGCATAGCTTTGTAATAGAGACTTCTCTGTTTTTATCTTGTTTGCAACTTGGTGATATTATTTCCCTTAATTTTTCTGTTTCCTTTAGAGGTAGGATAATCAGGCCATCATTTACTTTAATGAAATTCAGAGAACAGAATTTCCACATAAAACACTGCCAACATACCTCTACACACTTAAGGATCCTTGTTTCTCACCAGAAATATTACGTGGCTACTCCATAATAACAAATTAGACAGCAAAAGCACTTAGAGCTTTACATTAATGCTTTGCACTTTGCAGACTCCAGGGGCCCCTTTAAAGTACTGTAGGACTACTATATATAACATATGAAACAAACAAGAACCTACTATACAGCACAGGGAACTCTACTCCACACTCTGTAGTGACCAATTATGGGAAAAGAATATTAAAAGGGTGAATATATGTGTGTATATATATATAGCTGATTTACTTTGCTGCATGACAGAAAATAACCTAAGACTGTAAATCAACTATATTCCAATAAAAAATAATTTAAAAAAATAAAGTACTGTGTGAAGGTGGGGCAGAAGACAATGAGTTGTGAGGTTACTTCCCTGCACCCCCCTCCTTGTCACTTAAATCACCTTTCCTCGCCTTAAGGCTTATCCACTCCCATGTTCCAAGATAAATCCTGACCTTAGTCTTCAGAAATTTAAGTCTATTGCAATGACTTAGGATCAAGTCACTCTACACCTCTGGCTTTGTTTGACAGGGTGCCTAATTATAATTGGTAGGTTTTCCACCATTTTCACAAGGTAAGGTTTCTCTCAGTATCCTTGTTCTAGCAGCTAAGTACATGACTTGTTCTCTAGTTCCAGAATCCCTGAGAACCTAGAGGCTAAACCAGACAGATCTTGGTGTGGATCTCAACTGCAGTACTTGAGAGCTCTCTTACTTTGGGCAAGTTTCTTAGTTTCTCCAAACCTCAGTTTAAAATGGCAGGATAACAATACTTAGCACACAGAAAATGTAGCACAGTGTATGTCACAAAGTAGACGCCGGATAAATGTTAATCCCCACCACACACATCTTTTCTGCTGATTTTTCTTTGATAACTGAGCAGTTTATCAGAACCTCTGGAACTGGGAATTTGTCTTGCTGCTCTTTCAAATCTATATGCCAGGCCTAGGGCTAAGCCTCTGAAATAAGTCAGCAACATCTTCTGCCTACTCAAATTTGCAACTTTGCTCAACACTGACGTCTATGGGACCTGTGCTTCTTGAGACACATGACTGATTTTCTTTTCTCCTGATGCTCTTTCAGAATACTATGCTTCATCCTGGCTCAACAGCTCTGTACCACGGGACCTGAGATTTGTACCCCAGTGCCTGCCCTGAACGTCGGGTAATTCAACTGAGAAGTGTCTCCAAAATCCTGCTGAGATGACTCCTGGATCTACCCATGGAATGCCTTCTGAAACTCATGTATCACAAGTGTTTCTCATTTTCAAAGCATAAATAAAAAATAAAAAGTAGTGGGTTGACTTTGCCCCAGGTCCCTTCCCTGACTTTGAGAGAGCTATTTGGATAAGATGGAATCCTACTAAATTATTGCCTGATTCCTATTATATATACCAGCATTATGCTAAAAATTCCATATTCATTATTGCAAATGCTCACAACACTGTAAGGTAGCACTGCACCCCACCTCTTACTAGATGGAAAAATTTAAGATTAAACAATGTTCTCAAGTTGACAAACCAGCAAGGAACAGAGCTCAAAATGTAAACCCTTGTTTGTTTTACTTCAAGGTATCTATAAGAGCTCTTCAAAAATGGTAGATTCCTTTCTCACTCTATCACATTTCCCATCACTACACC
>NW_011477308.1:7310-8377 GCF_000754665.1 Bison bison bison | reverse complement strand
CATACTCTGATTACTCATCACACTTTAGTGTCTGGCTCTTTTTCACCTTAAAGATGGAAGACATAAAATTCTTCAAGTTACTATAGAGGTCACACTTGTCTGAAAAGGGTATATTTCAGTATAAAGTTAGAATCTTTTTCCAAGAAAATAATCTCTCCTCCCATAACAATAAATACTGTTTTACTCCATTTGGTTAGCATTCTTTAGATTCTGGCAGGAATATAGTATACCAAAATCAGGGTTTATCACCTAAAGCCTGTAGTAAAGTTATTTTTAAAAATTTATATACTACATGTTCAACAATCCTGTATGTTATAACTTTCTGGTGAGAATAATCAATAAAGCATTTAATTTCTGAAAAATCAGGCTTGTTTTGCTTTTCTATTGAATGAGTCAGTGTCTGGCACATGTAAAGTAAAATGAAGAAAATGAGCTTATAAATCACAGTAATCTCCCAGATAATCACTACTCATTTAGTGAAGGGACAATGTGCTCACTACATGAGGCATTCTTACAAAAGACACCAAGCTGCAATTAACGATCTATAGATCTCATTTGCTCTGAATTAGTAAGTGCTCTGATTTCTAATAAATTCTCGATACCTAAGGACCTTTTTCTGATTATTTTTATCTCATGTTTCTTGCCCACAGAGAAAGGAAAAGGAAAATGACTTCTCCTTAAATACCAGCTCAGTACATTCCTTTTCCTCTATTTCTCATATATCTAACTCAGAAATGTACTCCAACCAAAATACTGTCAGAATACATTTAATTTTTTAAAAAGATTACAATATTATTTCTTCCAAGTCTTGTAAATAAAACATTTAGTTATTTTGGGAATACCATGATAATGTTCAAAATATACTTAGCTAATGAAAAAAAGTGCTGGAGAAGACTCTTGAGAGTCCCTTGGACAGCAAGGAGATCAAACCAATTATAAAGGAAATCAACTCTGAATATTAATTGGAAGAACTGAGGCTGAAGCTGAAGCTCCAATACTTTGGCCACCTGATGGGAAGAGCCAACTCATTGGAAAAGACCTTGATGCTGGGAAAGATCAAAGGCAAA
>NW_011477308.1:2599-6103 GCF_000754665.1 Bison bison bison | reverse complement strand
AAAGACTCAGGTTTGAGATACAGAAGAATGAATCTAAAACAAATTTCAGAATCCAAACACTCATTAAGTGAAATCCAAAGAAAATCTAACCCACTGTTAATAGGTTTTGTTTCAGTCAAGGGCCCAGAGATGAGGCACTCAGATTAGAACAATGCAAATCAAGTTTAACAGGTAAATTTTTTTTTAAAAAAAGACTTTAATGTTTATAAAGATTGGGCAAGATGGAGTTACCATCCCGAGAGTATCCCTCCTTATCTTAAGCAAGGCTGAGAGAATCTTATGGCTGAACCAAGGCATAGGTCACTTAGTCATATAAAGTGTTAAAGGGAGTGTCTTTGAGCAAAGAACAAAACAAGGACATTCTAGGAACAAATGGATTCATCTCAAGTAAGCCGGCAGAGCAGAGGTGTCACTTTGAGAGGTGCCCCAAAGACTCAGCTCTTGAGGAAGTCTCTTAAGTATGTAGATGATGCTAATCTGTGCTCAGTGATGAGGGCCTCGAATCTACCAGGTTCCAGTACACCGCTGTGGACACTGGGGAAAGAGAAATCAGAACACAAGAAGGTAACTCAGTTGCAGTCTGGTAAGTGTCTATCGAATCCAAGAAGAGAGAAGGGCCGCAATCAGATACCTGAGTTGTGCTAAAGGGCAAATATCCCATTCATGCCACATAAAGAAAACAGATGAGAAGATCAGACCTCAAATGTCAGGAAGGCTGGTATGGAAAAATCCTTTCTCCAGGACCTGTGACATTCAGAATTCTTTGTAGAATTCTGAAGGCAGGATCACTGATGGCATTTCTGTTACCATAACCTCCCAGTTGCATTAGAAATGCATCTGCCAAGCAAATCAAAAGAATGTATTTTTCTATGACTTTGGTGAGAAGTGAACTCACATTACAGTAAAAGTAATTAAAGCTTTCTGGCTATTTCAATCTCAAACAAGAGAAGAGGTATTTCTTCCCTGCCTTCTCAAGCAAAACAGTAGTGATAAGTGTTTAGTCTTCATGATGAGATGTTGTCATACTGAATACCAACTTGGGTGAGAAGCTATAAAACACAAGGCAGTTTTCTCTTTGGGGATCTCTCTTCTCCATCTAACATGAAAAATAAATGGTCACCTCTTGCTGCTGCTATTTTTTCCTGTCTCTATCATCCTTCCACTCACCTTCCAATTTAGACTTTTCATTTGCTGTCTTCAGAGAAAGACACATAAAGAAACTTGTTAAGAATTATATATTTAAAATACATTATCTGAATGTCATACGTTACATGTTTATGGCACTTTTTTGCATCTGTTTTCATTGTTTCCTCATTTAAGGATTTTAAAATTTCTCACCACCAGCACCATGCTCTACAAAGATTTTGATGTAACATACAAGAATCCATACAGCAAAGTAAGACAAATAAAATTGAGAAAGAAACACAGTAATGAGATCAGGTTAAATATAAATTAGAATTGATATATAAATTCCAGGGAGCAATTCAGGATGCATATCAGCTACCCATGGGAAACTTCACTATAGTGTAGAGCACAGAGAAGGCAATTTGTACTTGAACTCACTGGAAGCTAAAGAAAAAGAGGAATCTGGTCTTTTACCTGATTTATAATGCCCAGAATATTTACCTATTGCCCTCTAATTTGGGGTCACTGAGAACACCAGAAATCTGACCTCTGTTCTATGTTAGAATAGGTTATCTGAGCTGAAAAGGACTGAAGATCATCTAACCCAAAGAGTACTAGAGGGAGGGATCAAGTGAGTTTACAGTCTGACAAAGAATAGAAGAGCCAGCTGTAGAACCCTGACAGCTGGAGTTGAGTGAATTTTTCAATCAGCAAGTTTGCCACCTCTCTCTATTGTAGAGCAGGTTACCAAGAATCTAAGAATCTTCTGTTTGGGCCTCTTTAAATTTAAACAGGGTTTCCCTGGTAGCTCAGATGGTAAAGCATCTGCCTGCAATGCAGGAGACCTGGGTTCAATCCCTGGGTTGGGAAGATCCCCTGGAGGATAGGGGATTGCCCTAGGTTCATACTTACAATTAAGAGAAAGTGTAAAGTGAGGAGGTGAGCATCATATGTATATTTTCTAGAGCCTTCTTAGAATCAAAAGGGAGACAAAAGAGTTCCCACGTCAGGTAAATACAAACTGTTTTCATATACCAGTTCCTACTCTATTTAGTAGTGTATCTATCTCTCTCCAGCTTCTCCAATGAATTCATTTTTCTGGTTAGAAGGAATTATCAGAAATTGGTGAGACAAAAATTCCTAGAACACACATGGAGCTAAGAATCACTAGTATTTTCAACAACCAAAATAAACAGAGCTCAGAGAAGAAAAGGATCACTCAGTAGTGAAATCAGAAGGACTATTTCTTAAAAGTCAGACTAAATCAGCATCTTTTGTTGCTTTTTTGTATTTTTTAATTTATTTTTTAATTGAAGGGTAATTGCTTTACAGAACTTTGTTGTTTTCTGTCAAACATCAACATGAATCAGCCATAGGTATCACTAAACCGTGTCTGACTCTTTGCGACCCCATAGACTGTAGCCCACTAGGCTCCTCTGTCCATGGGATTTCTCAGGCAAGAATACTGGAGTGGGTTGCCATTTCCTCCTCCTGGGGATCTTCCTGACCCAGGGATTAAACCCGCATCTCCAGCTTGGCAGGTGGATTATTTACCATTGACCTACCAGAGAATCCCAATTGGCATCTATATCTGCCTTTTTAAAAGTTTAAAAACAAGCTCTGGAATGGTAAAACTGATCCACAAGCGAGCTAACTGTGGAACAAAGCCCGACACTATCTAAAGGAATACAACTAACCCCAACATTTAGTGTAAACTTCACACAGTCCAGCAGCCAATAAAAAAACTACTAGACCTATGAAGAAGCAGGAAAACTTGACATATAACCATGAAAAAAATAAATTGATATATAGAGATCAAGATTCGACAAAGAGGAAGGAATTAACAATTATATTAAAATCACAATGGAAAATATAATTGAGATGTTCTAATTTTCTAATAAAAACATGAACATAATGAGGAGAGGACAGAAAATATAAAGTCAAATGAAAGTTTTAGGAATGAACAACATAATATGTAAAATTCACTGAACACAGCAGATTGGATACTACAGAAAAAAATATGAAACTTGAAGACATTAGCAATATAAACTAACCAAACTGAAGCACAAGCAGAAAAAAATCTGGAAAAAAATGAATAGAAACTCAACAACCTATGGAACAATATTAAGTGGTCTAATGTACTTATTGGAGTCACAGAAAGAGAACAAACAGAAGGAAGAACAGAAAACTTATTTAGAAAAAATAATGGTTGAAAAATTTCCAAATTACGTAAACTATAAGCCCCCAGAACCAAGAGTATCAATGAATCCCAAGAAGAATAAACAAAAAGAAAACCAGAGAGAGGCATATCATAATCAAATTGTTTAAAAGAGAAAATATTAAATGCAGCCAGAGGAAGGTGGAGAAAAGGTGCTTTAT
>NW_011477308.1:0-662 GCF_000754665.1 Bison bison bison | reverse complement strand
TATAATTTCTTTATTTTAAAAAAACTGATCTTTAATTACATATAAAAAAGGTGGCTGAGACACTGTTCTTTGTCATATCTTAAAAATGTATTGCTTTACCTCCAAGTTCAATCTCACAGTCCTTGTGAAATAACCTGGCCCTCATCTTCCAAACCTCTACCACAGAAACTTGCTCAATAATACCTTCTTTCCTGTTTCTAATTAAAAAGAAAACAAACCCTTGCTCATAAAGCCTTCTTCTTCCCCTATGAAATCCAAAACTCTTTCCTAATGTATTCCCTGATGAATTAGGACAGTGACACAAAATGTTCCTTAGCTAAAGAAGCAATTTTCTCCAGTTGTCACTACATTTATCACTGTTCTCTTTTGTTCACTGACTAGTTGTGTAGATGAATACATGTCATATTGGGGTCCGGGAGCATCTGATGCTTTTCTACTACTCAGTTTGCACATGTTACTTCTTAATGAAGATGGTGATAAACAAAATCAACATAGTCATCCTACATCCTAAATGTAGCCACATGCTACATTCTCTTGAGTCAATCTTGGCTTACCATTAGCTAAATAGAGATATTAATTTATAAATGCTGATAATCAGCCTTACTACAGAACTGTGTGCAGTAGCTCTACAGAACACAATATACATCTAGAGCCTAAGAAAA
>NW_011477307.1:4896-7846 GCF_000754665.1 Bison bison bison | reverse complement strand
ATGCGGCCGATTTGCAGGACGCGGAGAACACCGCATGGGAGCCGACTAGCGGGGCACTTCCCATGACCAGAGGGGCAGCGGCCCGGCCCCGGGGGCGGCACCCCCAGCATGGCCACCAGGGCACCCCTGAAGCCTGGGAGCCCCAGCCAGGTGTAGACAGGACCCAGGCGCAGAACGCAGGCTGCCAGTGCTTCTCAGAGCACTGCTCATCCTACCCCCGCAGCATAAGGGCAGCCCCTTGGGGGACCCCTGCACGCAGCAGTCTTCACTTGATAGGTACACCGGTGCACACAGTAGGGCCACACTTCAAATGAGGTCACCCATTTACAGGGCCTCAAATTATGCGTGGCTGGGAATTTGGCCTGTGTGCACAACTGCGTCCTGTCCCGAGTCACGAATGAAGGGCGGCCTCGTCAGGACATGCGTGGACCAGGCGGGGCCTGCGGGCCCACTGCTGCGGGAGGGCACCTCTCCTGGCTGCCACCCGCCCGGCTGCCCCCTGTCCGCAGCCCTGGGCCCCGGGGAGCTCGCAGCCATGCTGGCTCCCCTCCAGCCGCCTGCCTTTGCATCGATCCCCTAATAACTCGATCCATTATGCCGGAGCAGGATTCTTGGAAACCCGCAGGAAAAGGAAGGCTTCTGCGAACGGTCTGAGTCATTTTTTTTAAACTAACAATAGGGTGCCTCTCCCCTCGCCACTGTCTCGGGCTGTCCACCCTCGCTGTGCCCCTCGTGGGGAAGGGGCCCCAACGGCCTGGCCAGAGCTGCACCGTCCCTCCCAGGGCTCTAGGCCCCGTCCAGCTCTCCCCTCGAGTCCAGACCGGCCCGGGATGTGGGCCTCGTGGAGGAGTCACTCGCTGGTACTCTGGGAGGGAGACCGTCCACCCCCCACCCCAGCAATGGACAGAAGCTGAATTTACACCCGAGTCTCCCGGGCTCCCAGCTCCTCAAAGCACATGCCCTCTGGGGTGCAGCCCCCACAGGGCCAGGGTGACCAGCAGATCTCAGGCCCAGCCTCCAAGCAGGCTGAGCAAATGGGCCAGGGCAGGCGGCCAGGGCCCGGGAGCACCATCTCATCTGCAAAGCAGCGACCCCAGCGGCACTCCCTCCCTAGGGGGAGCCTGGAGAATTCTCCGGCAGGCGAGTGCTACTGTCCCAGGCTGGCGGTCCTGGCGGGGAACAGGACCCACCCCACCCTCACTGGCGCCCAAGGGCCCTGCTGTCTCCAGCTCTTCCATCAGGCCAGGGCGATAGACTGGCAAAACCCCACAATGCCCCTTTTCCAGCTGAATTTTTATGGTTTGGAAAATACAAACGTTTTTCATAAAAGAAAATGCTATGGCAACACCTAATGAGTTTATTATTGTTTTAAATTAATGACTAAAGAATGATTTCTAAATTTCTTCAACTTAAACTCCAAGGAGATAAACAACAGAACAGAGGCCCATTGCAGAGACCTCCTGGGGCCTCAATCCATCATGCCCTGGGGTTCGGGAACCTGTTTCAGAGGTGGCAGAACAGGGTCTGGGTGCTCAACCATGCCAGGGCTCCCAGCCTCAGAAGGATGTCCCCTCCCTGCCCTGCTGGACACCCGAGGCCCCACCCCCAGGGGCCTTCCTCCTGGGCCCGCTTTAAGAACCCCCAGTCCGCAGCCAGTGCCTCCCCAGGTCCCCCTGGGTTCCAGTGGACACACCCCAACACCCCCAGGGGACCAAAGCACTTCTGGCCACACAAACATGGTTCCCACACCCAGTGCTGGCCGGGGGTCCCCACGTTATGTGTTCCCAGATGCCCCCTTCCCGCATCTGCCAAGGCCTGAGGGGACCACCCCCGGGCTGGCCGGGCCAGATGTACCTCTGCCCCACAAGGCCCTGACTGGGGGTCACTCGGGGCTCAGCAGGACCCTTTCTAAGGAACAAAGCCCACCCTTCCCACCGATGCCCCTCCTGGACCTGGGCCTGGGCCAGCAGATGAGTTGAGGGGGGCTTGCTCCCCAGAGGGGGGTCGTGGGGTCTGCAAAGCCACCAGCTGGCCAGAACCGGCCCCCCAGCACAGGTGGCTCTGCCAAGGAAAGCTGCCACCAGCCTCCCAGGTTGGGCCTCACCTTCATACCCCCTGGGGGCCCCCCAGATGCCTGACGCTCCAAACACGCTCACACAGCTCCACAGGCCCCCAGAGTGACCAAACGCTGCCTCTTGTGGCGTGAGGGCTACACTCAGCCCAGTTCCCTCCTGGCCAGCAATTCAAAGCATGTCGCCCCAAAGGCAAGGGGGCATCAGGGGACGAAGATGAAATACACAGGTTCACACAGAAGCGGGTGCTGATGAGGGTCCCGGCCAGCAGAGGGTCCTGGCCTGCCGACACCCTGCCCAGCTCCCTCCAGAGGACATTCAGGAAGGGGTGGCAAAACGGGGGCATACCCGGTTGGCATGGCAACCAGGAAGCCAGCCCGACCTCAGCCAGACCATTATGGCTAGAGAGTGAGGCGTATTTTCTAATTAAAGTGGGGGAGGCGACATTGATCCTGGGTCGGTCCTTAATGAGGCGGGGGACCTGCAGGGGGCCGATGCAGGCCTGTTTTTCCCACCAGGCTCTTCCCCCGCCCCCTGAACCTCCCTGCCTTCTCCAGTCCCTCTTTTAAGGTAAAACTCAGACCAGGCCACAGCTGAGTCTACCCAGCTTCAGATTCCACACTGTGCTGGCCCAGAGAAAGGCCCGGAAGGCGTGGGGAGGGGGCCGCCCCTTGTGGAGGGCGGGTGGCGGCCAGCTGGCAGCCCAGAGACGCCCATCCAGGAGGCTACTGCGGGGCTGGCAGGGCTGGGGGTCCGGAGGCAAGCCCCCAGCGGTGCCCACCAGGCAGCTGGGGCACACTGGAGGTGGGAGGCGCCTGGGAGGGGCGCGGGGGGGCACTGACTCTCCTCGCCCGGCCTCCAGAACTCTGCAGATAAAC
>NW_011477307.1:881-1699 GCF_000754665.1 Bison bison bison | reverse complement strand
TGTGACTAGCACAGCGCGTGGCCTTACGTCGCAACGATGCTGAGAGAAAGCAGGCACCTGGGTGGGGCTGTCTGAGCTCTGAATCCTGGGGATGTGCAGGGACCCACTCTGACCCTCTGTTTCCTCATCGGCCGACAGGACTTGGGTGAGAAGTGCCCCCAGGCCTGAGACACAGTGAGGGTCACCCCGCGGCAAAGGTGAGCCTGGTTACCGTTGTTCCTCCGCCCTGAGGTCAGAGGTGAGCAGGTGCCTGGACCACAGGGACATGTAGCAACGTGACCCAGACAGAGCCCAGCACGGCCTTCCAGGCTGAGGGACACCCCGGGAAGGACCCGGCACGCTGAGCGGCCTGCCCCCCGCCCGCCCACGTCCTGGTGACACCCGAGTGAGAAAACACAAACACAGAGGCCCTGCCACTCCGTCCGGGTGGCTGGATGTGAATCTACAACGGGCCAAGTGGACATGTGCACACGTGGCCCAGTGGTGTCTGCAGAGTGGCCGAGGGGCGGCCGCAGGGTCTCCTTCCCCTCAGGCTCCAAGCTGGTTCTCCTCACCTCTCCGTCCTGTCCCCTTGACCCAGATTTCAGTGGCTCTGGAACCACACCGAGGAGTTCCGGGAAGCCCAGTGTCTGACACGTAGACCCACACCAGGGACGCGCTGCCTGAGCCTCCCGCCCCAGGCCCCACTGGCTGGCAATCCTGACGCTGCCCCTGGCTCCTAGAGTGCCCCTTGGGGCGTTGAGGGGCTGCTGGGGTCCTTCCCAGGGACCCCGAGGCTCCACGCTCAACCAATCTCCTTCTGCCTCCAATGCACCCCA
>NW_011477307.1:0-781 GCF_000754665.1 Bison bison bison | reverse complement strand
GTCCACCCGCAGCCTTGTGCCCCTGCTGGGGGCCCACTCTGCCTCTCCCAGCGTCTGCACCCCGCAAGGGGTGTGCTTCACGTCCTGGAGCCCACTGAGCCACACGACCGAGCCCATGTGTCCACGGAACACAAGCTGCCTGAACCAAGTGCCTGGCCCGCCACACCCAAGGCACAGCACGCGCCAGCTAAACACGGCGGCCCGTGCAGAGTCACGGGGGCGCAGCAGGCCAGGTCCCATTCTGGGGCCAGAGCCGGGTGGCTCCCCTGCCAGCAGGACTCGGGACGCGTCCTCATCCATCTCGATGAGGCGCTGATGCAGGCTGACTCATCAGACTGTGGCCAGGAGACTGCTTGAAAGACAAAGGGACGCGCAGGGCGAGCAGCGTGCCGCCACCCGGCCAGGAGAGGGGTCACCCCCGCACCTCCCGGTCACCCCCTCACACTTTCCCCCCGGCTTGCTCAGCCCCGAGGCACGTGCACCAGTGGCAGCTTCAAAAAGCAGTGGACACAGGTCAATGTTCAGTGGGCCGTCCCAGCCGCCCCTTCTAAGGAGAGCACGGAGGCCCCCCGGCCCTGAAGTTCCTGACTGTCAGATGTCCTCACACCCGTCTCCTCGCCTCCACGCCAGGAGCCTGGCCTCCAGCCGGGCACCCAGGGACCCCCCACAAGCCTCAGCTACCCCCAGCAGCCCTGGGACACCCACTGTTCAGGCCTTCACACCCTAGTCCTGGTAGACTACCCCACAGGTCCACCCCAAACACTGTCCACCCAGGACCAGC
>NW_011477306.1:5086-5675 GCF_000754665.1 Bison bison bison | reverse complement strand
TCCTCCAACCTACCCTCCTCCGTGCTTTCCGTCTCATCCAGCAGGACCTCGGCCACTGCCAACTTCACACCTGCTCCCCAGAAAACGTGCTCCCCCTGCCTGACCCCCGGGGCTCCCCTCTCCCGGCCAGGTGGCTGCTGCTCCTCGCTGGGGACCGCCCCTGGGCCACCCGACACGGAGAGGAAACGCAAAGCGTGGGCGGGCCCAGTGACAAGCCGCTCCCGAGGTCCCCAGAGCGGCAGCACCCCGCAGGAGGGCAGGCACACGTGCGCACATGTTCAACGCACAGGTGACCCTCGCACACGCTTGCACAGCCCTTCCTCCACCCACTCAGGGGGTCTGGGCCTCTGGCCGAGGCTGCAGCAGGATCACAGTGTTTGGACCCCGTGGGGGGCGGCTCCTCCCGGGCGCCCAGGTGCAGTCAGCGTGTTGAAGGGGTGCTGGCCCAGCTGGGGGCCCGTGCGGGGTGTGGACACGCTATCTCGTGCAGACGGGCAGCTTGAGGGAGGGGTGGAAGACGTCTGGGCCAGGGGCCTCCTGAGGGCCTTCCGTCCACACGCCCTGCCCCCGCTGGCGCCGGACAGAGAGC
>NW_011477306.1:0-956 GCF_000754665.1 Bison bison bison | reverse complement strand
GGCAGGATGCCCAGGGCCAGCGCTGCTGCGTCAGAGCCTGGACCCTCACACACCTTCCCGACAGCCCGGCCAGCGGCTCCTCCTGGTGCCGCCACCCGCAAAGCCAGGCCCGCGCCAGGCTGGGACACTGGACGGGGCTGCTCTGCCCCTTCTCATGCCCCGAGGAGCTGCTGCTGCAGCACGCAGCCAGCACCTCTCCCAGGAGCACCTCCCAGCCAACTGTCGGCTCAGAGGCTGCTTTTCAACCCAAAGCCAGAAACTCCGTTCCAGCTGAACACAAAAGAGGACGTCCTCTGTAGGGAAGGGGACCCAGCGGCGTAGACAGAGGCAACCTGGAGACTACACGGCCTGCAGTGAACTCGGGAGCGTGCCTCCCCTTCTGGGCCCATGAGAAGCGGGGCAGGGCAGGGCGCCCAGGTCTGACAGCACAGGACTGCCCTTCCAGCAGGCAGGTGAGCCGAGGCCAGGATCACTTCCTGCCCTCCTCCTAAGTCCCTGCTGCGGCTGAGACCTGGCTCCCGGGGTGACGCACGGCCTGGCCGGCCCCTGTGTGCTCCAGCCTTCACCAGGCCGGGCCAGGGTCCAGGGCCCAGGAAACCCGTTCTTCATCAGGGCAGCCACTGGCGAACGGGGGCACGACCCACCTGGGCAGCCCTGGGCTTAGATCACCCAGGAGCAAAGGGGGCCTCGAGAGTCTCAGATTCTCACTGGATTGCACGACCAGTCTGCATGCCCAGGTCGTGAGCCCGGGCGGGAGAAGCCGAGTCTCCAACGTCAGCGTCGAGCAGGGCAGGTTCCCGATGCCCACAGCGCTCAGCCTGAGAGAGGGGGTCGGAGCGGACCTCCCATTGCCAGGCCTCAGGGGCGTCCGGGGGGCGTGGCAGCCAAGAGTGAACCCCAAAGCCAGAACCACCATGCCGTGCTGCCTCTGCTCTGGGGACTGGGGCCGCCTCTTG
>NW_011477305.1:13616-14630 GCF_000754665.1 Bison bison bison | reverse complement strand
AACAAAGGTCCGTTTAGTAAAGGCTATGGTTTTTCCAGTAGTCATGTATGGATGCGAGAGTTGGAATGTGAAGAAAGCTGAACGCCGAAGAATTGATGCTTTTGAACTGTGGTGTTGGACAAGACTCTTGAAAGTCCCTTGGACTGCAAGGAGATCCAACCAGTCCATTCTGAAGGAGATCAGCCCTGGGTGTTCTTTGGAAGGAATGATGCTAAAGCTGAAACTCCAGTACTTTGGCCACCTTGTGGGAAGAGTTGACTCATTGGAAAAGATTCATGCTGGGAGCGATTGAGGGCAGAAGGAAAAGGGGACGACAGAGGATGAGATGGCTGGATGGCATCACTGACTCAATGGACGTGAGTTTGAGTGAACTCCGGGAAATGGTGATGGACAGGGAGGCCTGGCGTGCTGCGATTCATGGGGTGGCAAAGAGTTGGACACGACTGAGTGACTGAACTGAACTGAACTGATAAGGCTTATCATGAAACCTCGTCAATACAGTCTTGTAGTATGATATCAGTATTATGGCTATGCCCTACAAGAGACCTAGAATCCAAAATTAACAAAAAGTTGATTACTGACTTATATCACAATCCATGAAAACATTTGTTATTACAGGCAGGAACTGTATTATCAAATGTATTAAGAAACTCTAAAAATATTATTATAATTCTCAATGACATGTTTTGCAATAATTTTAGATTAATAATGTGATTTCCATTTGTGTAATATTGATATAATTAGTAAGAATAATATGACTGATTTACCTACACCTCATTTGATGATGCAAAAATAGTATTTGAAAATTGTCTTTTTCCTTTTCATTCTCCAAGTATTGCAAAAGATACATTGGAAGAAATGATCATGAAAGTGTTACTCACTCAGTTGTGTCCGACTCTTTGTGACTCCATGAACTGGAGCCTGCCAGGCTCGTTTGTCCATGGAATTCTCCAGGCAAGAATAATGGAATGGGTAGTCATTCCTTTCTCCAGGGGATCTTCCTGACCCAAGGAT
>NW_011477305.1:8515-10257 GCF_000754665.1 Bison bison bison | reverse complement strand
ATCTTCCTGGAAGTGTTCTCTGGGTGGGCATTAGAAGATAAAGTCTTGATCTGATTTACATCATTTAAATCTGTGGGAGCCTTTATTTTTAAAATGCCAGACTTGAAGACTCTAAAGAAGCTTTTCTAATTTGAGAGAGAATGAAAGAGAGAGATTGATTTTACAAATTTTTTTTTAAAACGCTCAGTTTCAATTGGTTTCAGAAATAGGTGATTAAAAATGTTTTTCCAAATGGGAGGAATCATTCTTACAAATTAGAAGTTTTGGTCAATTTGGGATAATAAAGATGGCTGGAAAGGAACAGTTAAGCTAAGTCATTCATAAGAAGAAATGAGAAGCAACAGTGGCAGAGACTAAGTACAAAATCTCAGTTTATCTCTCATATATTACTAACTAGATTTTAAGGTTTTGATGGTTTTAATTGAGTACATGGGAGCTGTGTTCATGGTCTGCTAATTTTCTAAATGAAGCCAATGCTTCTATGTCTTTTTATATATAGGTTGGAATGCCAAAACTTTGTTGATATATAAAAGGATAAGAATAAGAGGAAATTAAACTGTTAAATTTAACTTTTCTTGTTGAGATATCCTGAGGCATGTCCCAATGTGATCAAATACAAATCTATTAAGACATTTATTTATGTGATACTGTAATATTTGTGATACTAAGTATTTTAGATATTTCCATACTTAAGGAAAATATGCTCAGAAAATTATCAACATTAATGAATACATTTAGGAGATAAAAGGGCCAAGTTTCTTGTGATTTGTTTTCCTTTCAAGGGAAATAATAATGGAAATGGTATAAGAAACAAAGATTTAGATATTTTAAAAAATTAAGTTCAATAACTCATGTATCTGCCTTTAAATAAACCCTTTTATAATCTCAGATAAGTATTTAGAATACTAGAATTCATGTTACTTTAATATTCACAAATAATATCTTCCCTAAAGCTTCTAAATTCTAATACTCCCAAAGGAATGTAATAGAGAAATAAAATATATTATTTTAAAGAAATAAAGGATGTACTGAGGAAAGGCAAATATCTAGTAACACAAAGTCATGTATCATGGAAATAAAAATGAAAATACATGTATATTTACTTAATTTGTTGAAACTAGCATGTCTTATGATTTCGAACCCAGACTTCAAAAGTAGTGCACAGCTCTGGGAAATGACTCATAATTTTTATTCTAACATACTCATGCATGTTTTGGAACACTTGATCTTCAAATCATTTATTTTCTTTCAAGCCATTTTTTTTCTATTCATCAAAACAAATTCAGTAATGCACTAACAATCTTAATTTCTATGTGGACTATACATTTATACCTTATACATTAGCACAAAGTTTCAATATGCATTTACCTTGCAAAACTACATTTCTCTGGACATTCTTTGCCTAAAAATTCTTCCTCCCTCTTTTTCAAAACTCTTTCAGAGAATATTGAAAATACAGAATATAAACATGATAAAGCTGACCCCAAAATATTTTATTTTATTTTTTAATATAAATTTATTTATTTTAATTGGAGGTTAATTACTTTAAAATATTGTATTGGTTTTGCCATACATCAACATGAATCCACCACAGGTATACATGCGTTCCCCATCCTGAACCCTCCTCCCTCCTCCCTCCCCTTAACATCCCTCTGGGTCATCCCAGTGCACCAGCCCCAAGCACCTAGTATCATGAATTGAACCTAGACTGGCGATTCATTTCATATATGATATTATACATG
>NW_011477305.1:4713-5139 GCF_000754665.1 Bison bison bison | reverse complement strand
GCCTGTAGTTTTTTTTTGTGGGATCTTTGTCAGGTTTTGGTATTAGGGTGATGGTGGCCTCATAGAATGAGTTTGGAAATGTACCTTCCTCTGCAATTTTCTGGAAGAGTTTGAGTAGGATAGGTGTTAGCTCTTCTCTAAATTTTTGGTAGAATTCAGCTGTGAACCCATCTGGACCTGGGATTTTGTTTGCTGGAAGATTTCTGATTACAGTTTCGATTTCCATGCTTGTGATGGGTCTGTTAAGATTTTCTATTTCTTCCTGGCCCAGTTTTGGAGAGTTGTTCTTTTCTAAGAATTTGTCCATTTCTTCCACGTTGCCCATTTTATTGGCATATAATTGCTGATAGTAGTCTCATGATCCTTTGTATTTCTGTGCTGTCTGTTGTGATCTCTCCATTTTCATTTCTAATTTTATTGATTTGA
>NW_011477305.1:0-399 GCF_000754665.1 Bison bison bison | reverse complement strand
CCCTCTGTTATAGCTTCTTCTGTTTGCTGGTCTCTTCAGTGTCTGATTTCTGCCCTGACACAAAGGGGATGGTGGTGGACACTTTTTTTTTTTTTTGTCTCACTTGTTCAGTTGTGCTGTGGGGAGGGAGAGACGCTGCAAACAAATAACACTGGCGTGTGCTCGCAGTGCCTCAGCCACACTGGGCCTGCCCCCCACTCACGGCACGTGTAGCCTCCCTGCCCACACAGCTCAGGCTCTAGGTTGCTCCACCAGGAACCATCCGCAGCCGGCCTTGGGCTGCTTGCACCTCCCAGGTCTAAGATGCTCAGGTTCAGGCACTCAGGTAGCCCTCAGAGGCTCAGACTCAGTTGGGCCTGCGTTTTGTGCCCTTCCCAGGTCCGAGCAGCTCAGGTGATG
>NW_011477304.1:5679-6451 GCF_000754665.1 Bison bison bison | reverse complement strand
ACCAATAACCTCAGATATGCAGATGACACCACCCTTATGGCAGAAAGTGAAGAGGAACTCAAAAGCCTCTTGATGAAAGTGAAAGTGGAGAGTGAAAAAGTTGGCTTAAAGCTCAACATTCAGAAAATGAAGATCATGGCATCTGGTCCCACCACATCGTGGGAAATAGATGGGGAAACAGTGGAAACAGTGTCAGACTTTATTTTTCTGGGCTCCAAAATCACTACAGATGGTGACTGCAGCCATGAAATTAAAAGACACTTACTCCTTGGAAGGAAAGTTATGACCAACCTAGATAGCATATTCAAAAGCAGAGACAAAGGTCTGTCTAGTCAAGGCTATGGTTTTTCCTGTGGTCAGGTATGGATGTGAGAGTTGGACTGTGAAGAAGGCTGAGTGCTGAAGAATTGATGCTTTTGAACTGTGGTGTTGGAGAAGACTCTTGAGAGTCCCTTGGACTGTAAGGAGATCCAATCAGTCCATTCTGTAGGAGATCAGCCCTGGGATTTCTTTGGAGGGAATGATGCTAAAGGTGAAACTTCAGTACTTTGGCCAACTCATGCGAAGAGTTGATTCATTGGAAAAGACTCTGATGCTGGGAGGGATTGGGGGCAGGAGGAGAAGGGGACGACAGAGGATGAGATGGCTGGATGGCATCACTGACTTGATGGACATGAGTCTGAGTGAACTCCAGAAGTTGGTGATGGACAGGGAGGCCTGGCGTGCTGCGATTCATGGGGTCGCAAAGAGTCGGACACGACTGAGCAACTGA
>NW_011477304.1:0-1781 GCF_000754665.1 Bison bison bison | reverse complement strand
ATGCTGGGAGGGATTGGTGGCAGGAGGAGAAGGGAACAACAGAGGATGAGATGGCTGGATGGCATCACCAACTCAATGGATGTCAGTTTGAGTGAACTCCAGGAGTTGATGATGGACAGGGAGGTCTGGCATGCTGCGATTCATAGGGTCTCAAAGAGTCGGACATGACTGAGAGACTGAACTGAACTGAACTGAATGGACTTTTAAAACACACATTTAGTTTGCTGTATAACTTTCATAAGTTTACTAAAGATTTCACATTTTATTTCACTATCCATTATGGAAACTATGGTTTATTTCAAAATCAAATGGCTATTATTTTACAATGAACAACACATGTTTGAGTTTACGCACAAGCGTGATTCCCATATGTATATATATCCTGCATTTTATTTCTAGCTTCCTTTATTGTTTTTGCTGTCATTGCAGTGTCCAGTGTTTGGGGAGTTTCATATATCATTATATCTGAATAATAGACACATTGATAATAATTATGTCAAAGAAATCTTAACAAAATTAAATTAAAGGTCATGTGGAAATATCTTAGAATAATCCTTGGTACATCAGTAATTCCCCTTGTGTGCGTGGGGTGTGTGTGTGTGTGTATGTGTGTGTGTATACAAGCATACCTCATTTTATTGAAATTCACAGATAGTTTTTCTACAGATTAAAGGTTTGTGGCCACTCTCCTTTGAGCAAGTATATATGATCCTTTTTTCCAATAGCATCTGTCACTTCATGTTTCTGTAAATATTTCATAATTCTTATAATATTTCAAATGTTTCAGAAAAGCAAAAAGAAAAAAAAAACTGTTAATTTAATGATTATAACATCAGGAAGCAGCCATCATTCTTGAGGTTGCGAGAAGTAGAGAAAGGACATTTTACAGGAGTCTCAGAACTTGGAGAAAGTACTCTGCTAATCAGTGATAAGCCCTTGAGGAAGGGCCATGGCTGTAAGGGTGTCTGGGGTCTAAGTCTGGCTTATGACTTAACAATTTTCAGACACTGAGATGAACCCTAGTCATGTCTGGTCCCAGGGGAATGCCAGGCTACTGCTCTGACCTCTGAAGAGAGTAAGATGAGAAACGAGCCAGAACTGGAGAACATGAAGCAAAAAAATCCCTTTCTTCTCTCCTCTCCATTTCTCTTCAATATTCTTTTCTTTCCCACACCATTTCCCTTGGTTTATCCCTTTAGCAAAATCTAAATGGAAACCAGCTATCAAGGGCATCTGAGGATTCAGTTTGCAAGTCCCAGCAACAGCATCACAGCTCAAGAATAGAAGGGCAGCCATAGACATATGACAAAAGGCAACAAAGGACTTGTAGCTTATGATGCAAAAAGAGAGATTCATTTTACTTCTATCCTCACTTAGAGTGTGTAAATCTCTCTATAACTGGACACGCAAGTGCACCTTAAGACTCTTCACTCTTCAGGTCATTGTTAGTTTAGACGTACTTGATTCATCAGAAGAGTTATAAGCCAAATGTGACACAGGGTGGTTGTCACCCTTAAGATCTCTCTATGGAAATGTACCTGATATCATATATATCATGTTATATATATAAAACATGTGATATATATATATATATACATATATCATGTTATATATATATATATATATATATATTCCACTACAAGAAGTACATTAAATCAAATATTTGATCAATTGCACATACTAGATTACAAACAGCTTTCAAAAAGAAAAACCAGTATCTAGCAAGAAATAATATTAAGAATTTTTTAAAAAGATATAAACATTTCAAAAAATACGATGCT
>NW_011477303.1:13571-14685 GCF_000754665.1 Bison bison bison | reverse complement strand
GTTAGACAAGGCTCTGGTCCATGTGATCAGATTGGTTAGTTTTCTGTGATTGTGGTTTTCAGTCTGTCTGCCCTCTGATGGAGAAGGCTAAGAGGCTTATGGAAGCTTCCTGATGCGAGAGATTGACTGAGGGGGAAACTGGGTCTTGTTCTGATGGGCGGGGCCATGCTCAGTAGATCTTTAGTTCAATTTTCTTTTGATGGGTGGAGCTGTGTTCTCTCCCTGTTATTTACCTGGGGCCAAACTATGGTGGAGGTAATGAAGATAATGGCCTTACATCAGTTTAATCTTTATCAATAATCTTTCTTTCTCTAGTTTTTTTTTTTTTTTTTTTATCAGTAGTCATTCTCCAGTGACTTTAAAATTCCCCATTCAGCAAATATTTATTGAGGACATTTTATATGTCAGGTACTGCCTTAGAAGAGCTTCCCTGAAGGCTTAATGGTAAAGAATCTGCCTGCCAATGTAGGAGATACTGGTTTGATCCGTGGATTGGGAAGATCCCCTGGACAAGGAAATGGCAACCCTCTCTGGTATTCTTGTCCGGGAAATCCCATGGACAGAGGAGCCTGTGGGCTACAGTCCAAAGGGTCACAAAAGAGTCGGACATGACTAAGCAACTGCCTTAGAAAGTATGGATGTAGTAGTGAATAGAACAGACTTAGTCCCTGTTTCTTGGAGTTTCCATTGTAGTTGGGGGAGACAGGCCATAAATATACATTGTCTCCTCAAGTGCCCATGCAGACCTCTCTTCAATCTGCACTCACCCTAGCTGAATGAATGAATCTAGCCTAGTGGTTTTAAGTATCATTTAAATTCTGATGGCTTCTTAACGTGTATCGCTAGCTTAGTCTTCTGTCCCAAACTCCAATCTTGTACAACCAACTGCCCACCTGACATCTCCACTTGGATATCTAATAGGCATGTCAAACCAAATGTGTGAGAACAGAATTCTTTTTTTAAAGTAAATTTTATTTTTTCTTCCAGTTTTATTGAGATAAAATTGACATATAGCATTGTATAAGTTTAAGATATGCAATATAATGATTTGACTTACATACAACATGAAATGATTATCACAGTAGGTTTAGTTAACATCAGTCATCTCCTATAG
>NW_011477303.1:9942-10495 GCF_000754665.1 Bison bison bison | reverse complement strand
ATTTTTTTAGCCACTAGCCACATGTGGTTATTGAGCAACTGAAATATGGCTAGTGGAACTGAGAAACTGAGTTATTTTATATAAATTTAATTAATCATAACTTTGCTAGCATGTGAAATGAATGCACTTGTGTGGTACTTTGAACATTCTTTGGCATTGCTCTTCTTTGAGATTGGAATGAAAACTGACCTTTTCCAGTCCTGCGGGCACTGATGAGTTTTCCAAATTTGCTGGCATATGGAGTACAGCACTTTAACAGCATCATCTTTTAGGATTTGAAATAGCTCAGCTGAAATTCCATTACCTCCACTAGCTTTGTTCCTAGTGATGCTTCCTAAGGCCCACTTGACTTCACACTCTAGGATATCTGGCTCCAGGTGAGTGATTACACCATCATGATTATCCAGGTTGCTAAGATCTTTTTTGTATAGTTCTTCTGTGTATTCTTCCACCTCTTCTTAATATCTTCTGCTTCTGTTAGGTCCATACCGTTTCTGTCCTTTATTGTGCCCATCTTTGCATGAAATGTTCCCTTGTATCTCTAATTTTCTTG
>NW_011477303.1:9009-9842 GCF_000754665.1 Bison bison bison | reverse complement strand
TTCAGGCACTCTGTCTATCAAATCTAATCTCTTGAATCTGTTTGTCACTTGTACTGTATAATCATAAGGGATTTGATTTAGATCATACTTGAATGGTCTAGTGGTTTCCCCTGCTTTCTTCAATTTAAGTCTGAATTTTGCAGTAAGGAGTTCATGATCTGAGCCATAGTCAGCTCCCAGTCTTGTTTATGCTGACTGTATAGAGCTTCTCCATCTTTGGCTACAGAGAATATAATCAATCTGATGTCAGTATTGATGTCAATATCCAGTGATGTCCATGTGTAGAGTTGTCTCTTGTGTCTTTGGAAGAAGGTGTTTGTTATGACCAATGTTGTTAGCCTTTGTCCTGCTTCATTTTGTACTCCAAGGCCAAATTTGCTTGTTACTCCAGATGTTTCTTGACTTCCTACTTTTGCATTCCAGTCCCCTATGATGAAAAAGACATCTTATTTTTATGTTAGTTCTAGAAGGTCTTGTAGGTCTTCATAGAACTGTTCAACTTCAGCTTCTTCAGCATTACCAATTAGGGCATAGAGTTGGATTACTGTGATATTGAATGGTTTGCCTTGGAAACAAACAGATCATTCTGTCATTTTTGAGATTGCACCCAAGTACTGGATTTCGGACTCTCTTGTTGACAATGAGGGCTACTCCATTTCTTCTAAGGGATTCTTGCCCACAATAGTAGATATAATGGCCATCTGAATTAAATTCGCCCATTCCTGTCCATTTTGTGCATGCTAAGTCACTTCAGTCATGTCTGACTCTGTGCGACCCCTTGGACCATAGCCCACCAGGCTCCTCTGTCCATGGGATTCTCTAGGCAAGAATAC
>NW_011477303.1:4505-6281 GCF_000754665.1 Bison bison bison | reverse complement strand
ACAGCATGTGGGCTTTCTCTAGTTGCAGTGTGTGAGCTTAGTTGCCCCACAGCATGTGGGGTCTTTGTTCCCCACCAGGGATCAAACCCATGTCCCCTTCATTGGAGGGTGGATTCTAACCACTGGGGAATTCCTAGGGAATTCCCAAGAAAGTCCTGAGATAGATCATTTTATTATCCTTCTTTTCTAGATGTTCTGGATGAGGATACTGAAGGTTAGAGAGGTTAAGCACCAGCAATTTTCTAAAACTCAAATTTAGAAAATCAAGTGGCCACTGATTTATGGAACTAGGATTGGGACTCAGGCCTGACTGAGTAGCCCCACTGTAGTTAAAAGTAGCTTAGCTTAAACAAGCAGCTTTGCAGTTGGCCTGTCACCCTCAGCGGTACCATGCTAAATTTTGATTGGTTGATTAACTTGCTGTGTGATTGAGCCTGTTGTCAGTCAGAGATGCCTAGTGCATAAACAGAGGTTCTACTGACCACTTTTGCACTCAAGTAATGTTTGTATTGTATATTTTATATAGTGCCTAATAGCTTTTGTTTTAAGTAAATAGTTGATAATGTCCAGTTGAACATATTCTGCAAATGAAATGCCCAGGATCTAGTCTTCCCCCTTAAGAAGACTGATGGGAACATGCTTTCATGTGGCACTGCCATGTAGTTTGCATAACCAGAGCTTCGTATAGGCAATATGTCCGCATGCAATGACTGGGTGTTCTGAAGTCTTAAATTAGGTACAAGTTTTATTGCAGTCTAGCTCCAACTCTGTGGTCTGGCAAGGCCTTTGCATATGAGAGGTTCAGGGCGCTGGGCCAGGGCTTCTTAACCCTTAAAAAATCCTCACTCTCCTCTAGTAAACATAAAAATTTCATGGGCCTCTCTAGCCCCGAATTTGGTATATGGCTTCCTAAGGGGGCATAGTCTGTCCTCTGATGATCTCTATCAGTCAAGAGGCTTACTTTCAATGACTTGTATGTTGAAGAGAGTAGAATCTTCCCTCACATATAAAATTGCTAAAAATTTAATATGCCTGTACAAACTAATACCTCTTCCCATTCTAAAAAGGCCACCCTTCGCCTTTGAGGATTGCTGCCCCACAGCCAATTTTGTTTTTCCCTTTCTTATTTCCTCCGCCACCCCCTTATCTATCCTATAAACATCTGGCATCATATGAAACACACAGCATGTGCTAGTTAGTAAACACTCGACAATGTAATCTGGTGATTTGGAGTCTTAAGCTGAGGCTTGTTTATATGTAAGTAATCTGGCTTATTTCACTAAGTCTGGGTAAAGATGAAGTCCCACGCTTTTTCAATTGTTTGCTCCCCCTCACTTTTCTAATTAGCGAGAAGTCCAGTATCTTGTTTTTGAGACCCCTTTGTCCTGATTCTCTTAGAATCCTAGTGTATCCTCAGTTCAAAGGGAGCCCAAAAGGTCACTGAGTCTGAAGGACCTACCCCTGCTGTTGCTTCTTGCTGCCACTTGGTGTCACTGTTGAAGACAGGTCCTTTACAGTTCAGTGGAGGCAGTACCTGCCTCACAGGGTACAAATTAAATGAACTAATACATCTGATAGCATGTAGATGGATACATGGCACTAGGTAGGCACTTGAAGGTTTGTATGTTATGTTATTGGGCCTCAGTTTTATGTCTCATGTAGGGCCTAGACCAGAGAATCCCTGGAACCATCCTAGCTCTGGCAAGCAGTGAGGAATAGATGGGGGCCTGGGTGCCCTGCAGGCGGATGTAGAGCCTGGAGGCCAGGATGGACCAG
>NW_011477303.1:0-840 GCF_000754665.1 Bison bison bison | reverse complement strand
CCCATTTGCCAATTCATTTGTCTATTTGGGTTGTGTCCTAAAAATTCATTCATGAGTCAGTTTGCTGGTTTCAATGGGGAACTACACAATAGATATAATTAATCATAATATATAGTACTACATACTATGATATATAACAGTGAACACTAACAGAAGCTAGAAGCACTAAAAATGGCTCCAAGTCCTTGAGTACCAGGTCCTTCACATACCTGATCCCCATTTTTCACAACACCCCTATAAGATAGGTACCCATTTTACAGATAAAAGTTTCAACTAAGTTGAGGAGCTTCCTTTTAAGAACACACAAAGTCAGATACATTTCTTTTTTGAAAAATATTTATTTGGCTGCACTGAATCTTAGTTGCATCACACAGGATCTTAGTTCCCTGACCAGGCACCCTGCATTGGAAGCATGCAGCATGGAGTCTTAACCACCAGTGAAAGTGTTAGTCAACTCAGTTGTGTCAGACTCTTCCCAACCCCATGGACTGTAGCCCATCAGGCTCCTCTGTCCATGGGATTTCTCAGGCAAGAATTCTCAAGTGGGTTGCCATGCCCTCCTCCAGGGGATCTTCCCCACCCAGGGATCAAACCCAGGTCTACCCACATTGCAGGCATGTTCCCAAAGTCAGATACATTTCTTGCCCCAAAGGCAGCTCCTGCTAAAGAGGCCATGACAGGCTACCCATGACCTCCCTCACTAGTCCTCCTCCCTTCACTAACTCCAGCTGCTGGGCCCCAGGTGGCACCTGACTGAGTGCCAGCCAATCCTGGTTGTGGCCTGGTTTGAACAGATACCTGGCCATTGGTTCCCAATTAAAATAATATTACTCACATTTT
>NW_011477302.1:8744-9849 GCF_000754665.1 Bison bison bison | reverse complement strand
CGGAGAAGGGAAAGGCTACCCACTCCAGTATTCTGGTCTAGAGAATTCCATGGACAGAAGAGCCTGTCCTGTGCATTATACCATGCTTAACCTTCCCATCTCCAGGCCCATTCCAAAGCATCTCTTGATTCCCAGAACTCATACATTGGTGCTAAGTAAATATTTAGTAAATTCATTCAATGTACACTACCTATGTGGACTACTGAGTCACTATACCTCTGGATTTAAATAGTCTGGGTAACTGCCTTAACTTTCCAGCTCATTTTGAGCACAGCCTAGAGAGACTAAGCCTTTTATTTACGTCTTTATAACACCAAAAGAATCATTCATTTTATGTATTCCAATGAAGTTCTCTGAAAATACAACTTTTATTCACTGACTTCAATTATGATTTTAGACCTGTATTTCCATATGCAATCTCTAGCAGGATAGAACATCCAGGACTCGAAAGTGGGGTTTCTTAACCATGGTGCTATTGATATTTGGAATCACACAACTCTTTGTTGTGGAGGTCTGTCTTGTGTAATACAGGACCAGCATCCTTGGTCTCTGCCCACTAGATGCCATAAGCACTCTACCCAGATTATTATAAAAATCTACATGTTTGTAATAAATATACAGGAGTCCATACTAATGTAAATGAACAATGAATAAATCAATATGGGAGAAGAGACAAATCTCCTGTGCAAAATTCTAACTCATTTACATAGATACTCCCCCTTTAATGCAATGCAGCATAACTACTCACCTTGCAAGTGAGGGCTACAAAAGGGAGTGACTTGCTTCCAAAGGACAGAGTATGAGATGGGTGGGATGAGCGGGGATAATGTTACAGTGGAGAAACCTCACAAATATTATCTTGAACAGGTGGTCAAGATTAACACCACTAGTGATAAGTCATGTTGATCAGTTCAGTTCAGTTCCGTCGCTCAGTCATGTCTGACTCTTTGCGACCCCATGGACTGCAGCACACCAGGTCTCCCTGTCCATCACCAACTCCCAGAGCTTGCTCAAACTCATGTCCATAGAGTCAGTAATACCATCCAACCATCTCATCCTCTGTCATCCCCTTCTCCTCCCGCCTTCAATCTTTCCCAGCATCAGG
>NW_011477302.1:3662-5575 GCF_000754665.1 Bison bison bison | reverse complement strand
TGAAGTCACTCAGTCGTGTTCCGACTCTTAGCGACCCCATGGACTGCAGCCTACCAGGCTCCTCCATCCATGGGATTTTCCAGGCAAGAGTACTGGATGGGGTGCCATTGCCTTCTCCGATATCTAACAAATCAAGTCTATAAATTCTTCCATTTCAAGACATGAGATAATTGTTCAACTATTTGTTCTTTTTTATGGTATGAAAATCTTCAGTGATATGACTAATTTAACTGGGCTACTGTTGGAGTTTGGGTCATTTGAATATGAGCCATTTGTTCTCCTTGAATGGCCGTGCAATAATCCTTCCTCTTCTCCAAAAAACAGGATGGGGGGAGTACTTGCATGTCCTTACTGTTTCAATAATCATAGTTCAAGTGTGGTCTTGTCCTCATTATAAGGCTGCTTTGTCTGAAAAGATATTCCACTGAATTATGGAACAGAAGCCTTCTGCTTTGGCTATAAAGTAGAATTAACTTAAGGCAAAGAGGTCTATCAAACTTAATGTCATCAATCATTTTCCATAGCTTTCATAATGAAAACTCATCTTAATTCCTGGTTGTTCAATTATAAATACTAATTAATCTCTGTCCTCTCCTGGATCTAAAGATGAAGGAGACGAAGGAACAAAAGAGTTTGACTCAATATTGAAATTAAACCTGAAAAAATGAAAGAGAGCAGTAAGAAAGAATGACAAAAGCAGTCAGTCACTCTTGAAAGGTTTAATTCTCTTTCTGAAGTGGTGGTTCCTTTATACCACTGTTTTCCTTGATATGCTCTTCCTATTCCCACCCAGGATGTAACAGAAACATAAGCCTGTGTTTTTATTGTATGTATTACAGATTATCTTGACTAGGCTGGTGCTAGTGATAGAACTTTTTCAACAAATCAGATGACACCTACCCCTATTACTTCCTTTACCTATTAGCATAATTCTGTGCACATTGAGGCTTTCTGGTTTTGCCCGAAGGAGTGAGAAGTTCGGTTTTTGTTTGTTGGGTTTTTGCTGGGACACACAGAAGAGGAGAGAGAGCTTAAAAGAACAGAGGGAAAGGTAGAGTGTTGGTGCTCCTGCTAGCACTTTGGATTCAAGGCTCAATATGGAAGATGGAGCCAAAAACTGAAAAAAAAAAATTTTTTTTCATGAAGGACCTTCTGTGATTCTGAGCTCAAATGTTGCTGTTTAGGGCCAAATTGATAAAATTTATATAAAGTTAGGTGAGGGTCCCAATCTCAATACCTCAAGGACTGAAAGCTCAATGCTATTTGCCCAAAGGGTATCAGCAACAGACATAGTTGATGAGGTGCCTTGTCTGATAGGCTGGACTGTAAGAATATGAATGATATTGTTACAAGCACATGTGGTAAAGCTTTCTGCAGAGGATGGCTAGAAATAACTGAAGAGTCTTTGGAAGGGGATTAAATTCCTCTGAGAGCAGGTGGGGCTTTGCAGCTGATGAAATTTGGATAGTAGCATTCATGTGATCTCATTTCACCAAATGGAAAAATCTGGCATATTTGTGTTACATAATTCTTGTTATCTAGGCCTCACTTCTAATAAAAACTCACACTTCTTAAGCTTATCTCCATCATAGAAGACTGCTACTTCTCCAGGCCTAAGCCATCATTCACATCCCACAGTTAAAGGAATTCCACTACAGCTTGCATTGAAAGTCCTTTGAGCTATCTTATCTAATGTCATATTAATGGGCTATAGTTCTTATCCTCTGTAAATTCCCAAGAGTTGCTCTTCCTCAGATAGTCTCTTAAATCAACTAGGATTCTTCTTTTTATCTCCTGTGGTAAGCCCTAAACATACCGTTTTATAAACACTTCACACAGGGAGCCACTTGCTTCTCTCAATGACCAGTATTTCTTTTCACAAAAGCAGACATTTTCAAACCATTACTTTGCTG
>NW_011477302.1:0-723 GCF_000754665.1 Bison bison bison | reverse complement strand
TAACAGGAACTTCTGGTTTCCTGTCTAACATGTAAAGAGCTTGGGAGTCGGCATTCCATCCTGACAAAAAGCAAAAAGCTGAACAAACTGAAAAATCAACAGTTTTTCTTAGATCCACAAAAGAAGTGAGGTCACAGGGTAAAATGTTGCTCTGAAAATTGGAGAAACAGACAGGCGTATATAGAGAATCACAGTTTATCAAAGCAGAAACCTCCAGTGGAACCTGTATTGGGTACTAGGGTAGGAAAATCTGAGATGTAAATGATGAAATGCTGGAGGCTTAGTGTGGACAGTTCTGTGAGTTAAAAACTCCAAGGGAAACCCAACATTTTTGTGAGTTTTATCTCCTGGAGCCCTACCAGGTTCTTACAGGGAGGAGAAAAAGAAAATCCCCTCAGGCTTCTGGCAGGAAGAAGGGAAAAGTGGCCACTTTCAAGTAGACCAGAGCATTCTGTTCTTCTTAACAAGACTTACCCTCAAGAGAATCTATTTTACCAGAGCCTAAACTTTTGGGTTTATATTGGAGCCTGACTTGGAAGAAATGAAATACTTAGTTTCAGCTTATTCTAGCCTTCCACCTGATGAAAGAGAAATACCCAATTTTGGGAGAAGGGAAATACCTGATTCCAAGTCCCTCTGGCCATCCTGTCTGACTTAAGGTGAAGAGGGATGACAGAGAAATACTGGTGAAATTTATATCCCAAGGGTACAGGTTCATAGAAG
>NW_011477301.1:14509-14791 GCF_000754665.1 Bison bison bison | reverse complement strand
CTGGGGAATCCCATGGACAGAGGAGCTTAGCAGGCTACAGTCCATGAGGTCACAAAGAGTCAGACACGACTGAGCAAATTTCACTTTCAGTTGAGAACACTGAAGATTATATACCCACATTTAAATCTATTGATGGTTTAATGAGAATGAGACTGTATCACAATCCTGCACATTACAACTAGCTCAAGAGATGCTAGCTGAGTAAAGATACAAATGAATGAGCAAATAAAAGAAGGAATAATGTGTAAATGGCTCTAAATACTTTATCACATTTTATTGTTG
>NW_011477301.1:9066-10028 GCF_000754665.1 Bison bison bison | reverse complement strand
AGTAGGAAGTCAAGAGATACTTAGAGAAACAGGAAAGTTTGGCCTTGGAGTACAAAATGAAGTAGGGCAAGGCCTAACAGAGTTTTGCCAAGAGAACGCACTGGTCATAGCAAATACCCTCTTCCAACAACACGAGATGTCTCTAAACATGGATATCATCAGATGGTCAATACCAAAATCATATTGATTATATTCTTTGCAGCCAAAGAAGGAGAATCTCTATACAGTCAGCAAAAACAAGACCAGGAGCTGATTGTGGCTCAGATCATCAATTCCTAATTGAAAAATTCAGACAAATTGAAGAAAGTAGGGGAAACCACTAGACCATTCAGGTATGACCTAAATCAGACCCCTAACGATTATGCCATGGAACCGACAAATAGATTCAAGGGATTAGATCTGATAGAGTGCCTGAAGAACCACGGACAGAGTTTTGTAACATTGTACAAGAGGCAGTGATCAAAACCACCCCCAAGAAGAAGAAAGGCAAAAAGGCAAAATGGTTTTCTGAGGAGGCCTTACAGACACCTGAGAAAAGAAGAGAAGGTAAAGGCAAAGGAGAAAAGGAAAGATGCATCCATCTGAATGCAGAGTTCCAAAGAATAGCAAGGAGAGATAAGAAAGCCTTCCTCAGTAATCAATGCAAAGAAATAGAGGAAAACAATAGAATGGGAAAGACCAGAGATTTCCTCAAGAAAATCAGAGATACCAAGGGTACATTTCATATAAAGATAAGCACAACAGGACAGAAATGGTATGGACCTAACAGAGGCAGAAGATATTAAGAAGACTTGGCAAGAATACACAGAAGAATTGTACAAAAAAGATCTTCATGACCCAGATAACCACGATGGTGTGATCACTCACCTAGAGCCAGACATCCTGGAATGTGAAGTCAAGTGGGCCTTAGGAAGCACCATTATGAACAAAGCTAGTGGCGGTGATGGAATTACAGCTGAGCT
>NW_011477301.1:4239-5697 GCF_000754665.1 Bison bison bison | reverse complement strand
GGATTCATTTTGATATATGGCAGAACCAATACAATATTGTAAAGTTTAAAAATAAAATTAAAAAAAATAAAATAGATAACTAACGAGAAAATACTGTATAGCTCAAGAAACTCTATTCAGTACTCTGTGGTGACCTAAATGGGAAGGAAATCCCAAAAAAGTGGACACATATGTATACATATAGCTGATTCACTTTGCTTACAGCAGAAACTAACATAATCGCAAAGCAGCCACACTCCAATAAAAATTAAATAAAAAATAAGAAACTTAAAGCATTGTAGTTTTGAGTGGCTGATGTAGGGGTAAGTGGCTTGGGGGTTTATTAGGGCAGAAGCTATAGGAGACGTGGTAAAGAGCCTTTGTGCTCTAACAGGTCTTAAGTGTTATCCTTAAAAGTTGAGGCATCACTGAAGGAATTTTAAGATAGGGAGTAACAAGTTCAGGTTTATATTTGTATTTATAAACCTTACTTTATCAATGGTGAGGAAAAAATTTTCCAATAGCTGGATTGTAAGCAATTAAATGGGTTTCCTAGGTGGCTCAGTGGTAAAGAATCTGCCTGCAATGCAGGAGACATGGGTTCCATCCCTCCGTCAGGAAGATCCCCTGGAGGAGGAAATGGCAACCCACTCCAGTATTCTTGCCTGGAGAACCTCATGGACTGAGGAGCCTGGCCAAGTACAGTCCATAGGGTCGCAAGAAGTTGGACACGACTGAGCTGACTTAGCTCACACACACACACACACACACAAGCAATTAAACATGTGACAGTGAGAGATGAGATTGAAGAGTAGTAATGGACCCTGGGGACCTGAATATCTGGTTCACCAGCAACCCAATATTTAAAGAAAACAGATCCAATGGCCTCCAGGTGTGCCTCCATCTTAATCAAGTAAGTCACTGTCCTCAAAGAGACAGATTGAGTTCACCGTGTTTGTCATCTTCAGTTTCATAAATTGATGTTAAAACTGCTAGCATCCCTCCCCAAAGACACAGGTACCTTTATTACACATGCATCTCCGTAATGTTCTGTATTTCATTCATTCATTCATATCCAGTGCCTACACCTATCTCATAAATCAAAGTCTCTATACTCTCTGGTATAATGTTTCCATAATCACATAACTGCCTTAAAGTCACAGCCTTCCCTTCTCTTTCAGGCATTAACCCAATAAAATCTGGCTCTCCTCTGTGAATATAATCCCCCTGGAGTCACCTCAAGTGGTGCCTATTCATTTCCTCACAGTCTGCACTTCAGAGACAAGAGTTGCTGCTGATGTCCTTGCTTCCTGTTATGACTTTCAGTAATAACTTAGTAACAACTCTCATCTAAAATCTTGCTCCTTACAAATTTAAACCAGTTGGCTCTATAACCTTTTGCCCTCTCTGCTCTCATTTTCTAGCCACATTCAAAAGAGGCTTAGGTACCTGGTTTCAAGGTTTCCTGTTCCCATCAAG
>NW_011477301.1:0-459 GCF_000754665.1 Bison bison bison | reverse complement strand
CTGACCAAATGGTTGCCATATAAAGGCTACTTCCTATCCACATCTGAAACCTTCCATCTGAGGGCTTTTGTGTGGACTTGGGACCAAGCTAAGTTTCCATGACTGACAAGCCAGCAATGCAAGAGAGCTAAAACTTCTAGAAGAAGCCCTCAGTAAGGAACAGATAGAGAGCTGGTGGATAAATAACCCATCTTCCCCTTCCCTTGTGAGTGATAACTCTTGAGGGCAAATCTGTGTTTTCTTGAGTCTTCCAGTGGATGTAACATCCAGTTGTTCAAAGAGTAACTAACTTTATAACAAAATTTTATTGACTTCCTTCTCTTGATTTCTCTAGTAATGCTTCCTTGGGGCCTACTTTTTAGGATGCCCAATATAAGACAACCCTGTAGTTAGGTGGTGCTCTAAACCCTCCAGTTAACTTCCTTGCACATAGTTGTCAAATGACCTCACTAAAACTCA
>NW_011477300.1:16438-16544 GCF_000754665.1 Bison bison bison | reverse complement strand
AGCCTTCTTCACAGTCCAATTCTCACATCCATACGTGACCACAGGAAAAACCATAGCCTTGACTAGACGAACCTTTGTTGGCAAAGTAATGTCTCTGCTTTTGAAT
>NW_011477300.1:14722-16338 GCF_000754665.1 Bison bison bison | reverse complement strand
TGTTGGCAAAGTAATGTCTCTGCTTTTGAATATGCTATCGAGGTTGGTCATAACTTTCCTTCCAAGTATACATACATTATATTTTCTACAGTAATGTTTCTTTGCAGAAATAATTATTCTTTTTAAATAAATTTATTTTTTGATTTTTTATAGTTTTATTTTTAATTATTTTTAATTGAAGGATAATTGTTTTACAGGATTTTGCTGTTTTCTGTCAAACCTCAACATGAATCAACCAGGGTATACATATATCCCCTCCCTTTTGAACCTCCCTCTCATCTCCCTCCACACCTCACCCCTGTAATTATTTGTTTGTCTAGACTGATATCTAAAACTAATGTAGTTTAGTTGATTTTTTATATATGTGGACATAGATACAAAACAGAAATAGTTAGCTAGAATGCCTGCCTTCTGTAGTACTCAATATACAGTGCAACAATTTTTCTTTAAGACCCTTGGCCACTATTCTCTCAATCCCAGTAATTCCTTGAGTTTTGAAAATAGCTTTGATTTCTTACTCTCTAAAAAGTACATTTTAAAATGTATATTTACAGATGCCCATTATAAAATAAGTAGACAAATGTACAATAACCTAAGTATCACAGAAGAGACTCTAGAACCCCTGGGACCACCGTCCATCAGAGGCAACCTCTGATACCGGCTTGGTGTGTTGCCTTTCAGTTACTTTTCTGTCTATTTACATACTTCAGTGTGCACCTTCAGAGCAATATTTTTCGAACTATGGTTGAGTCCTGAATCAATTTAGTGAGCCAGGACCAACATTTTGAAAAGTGGAATGGAATGGCATGGAATAAAACAGGATAGAAAAGTTTCAGAGTACTGTATGTAGTAAGGGTTCACTCAGTCTAGATATAAAATGTGTGTCTCACTTTCAAAACACTTTGAAAGCTACTATTGTAGAAAATCTATAATGCTACCTCATGCTTTCTTTCCCTCTTTTTAAATAAATGGTGACACATTATAAGTCTGGTTTACAGTTTCTTTTCTGTCTGTCTTGGAGATTATTTCTTATCAATACACAGTTATAGCTCATTTTTATTGACCGCCATTGAACAGTACTACATGATCTGCATGCATGTTCTGTATGCATGCATACACTTCTGTCTTGATGGGGACTTAGTTTTCTTTCAACTTATCATGATTGTGAATGATGCTGCAGTGAATATTTGTGTGCATGCAGTGAATATGTGTGTGTGTGCCTCATTGTGCACAGTGCAAGAGGTTTTTCAGTATAAACAAGGAGAAATTAAGTAGCTGGGCCCTTTGATACACATATTTGCAATTTTAACAAATACATTTTAAAGGAGCTGAATCAATTTGCACTCTAACCAGAAGAAAATCCACTTTTCTATCCCTTGATCAACGCTGTAGTCAAACTTCTCAATTTTACTATTGTGATTTTGTTTTATTTTGTGTTTATCTAAATGCTAATGAGGTGCTGCACTTCTTTGGTGAATTTTCTGTTTGTTTCCAAGTTTCTTTTTTCATATTGATTTGTATATGCTCTTTACAGTGTCTGAATACTAATCCTTTTTCTGTATTTTATATAAGTATTTTCCCCTAATCTGTTGCTTCTGTTCAGTTTAAAGGGCAAT
>NW_011477300.1:9617-12633 GCF_000754665.1 Bison bison bison | reverse complement strand
CTGTTCCCTTACCCAGTGAGCCCAAGGAAGTCTCCTAAGGCCCTCTAGGGTCCTCTCTGATCTTCAAGGTGCCTTCCACCTTACAGGACCTACTCTGTCCGTTCTACAGTGTGACAGGAAGGGAGTAGGAGGAAAAGCCAAGCCCTGGGGGAGGAATCATTTGGGGTTCAAAGGATCAGGGAACCTGCCTTGTATTCTACTCACTCGGCCCCAGGGAGCCTCCTGGGGCCCCAGGTGTGATCCTCCACACCCTAAGGCAGGAGAGACTGCAGAGGGCTCAGCTAGAATGAACCCAAGCCCCAACCCCCAACCAGGGCCTTTTCCAGTAGAGTGGTTCCTGAATCAGGACTCTTCCCCTGCCTAAAGCTAGCCTCTACATAAACCAAGCCCCTGCCTAAGCCCTGCCCCTCATAGCTGAGGTTTTTCTGTCTTTTTGTTGCTTTTGTTGTTGTTTTGTTTTGTTTGTTTGTTTTTTGTTGTTGTTCTTTGGCATTATTGAGTTCTGTTTTACCCTTCAGTGGCTCTTTCATATATATTCTTATTTTTTATAAAATATCTGTTAATTTTCTGAATTCATTTTTTTGTTATTGTTATGCTTCCTTTTATGTTTTATGATCATTAATAGTTTTTTTTCCCTTCTTTGCTACTGGGGCTTAACTTTACCCTCCAGTACTTGTTTTATATAGATTTTTATTTTTCCGAATATATGTTAGTTTTCTATATTTAATTTGTAATTATTTGTTATTATCCAGATCCTTTTTTTTTTGGCATCTCTGTGGCTTGCAAGATCGCACTTCATGGGCCAGAGATCAGGCCTGAGCTCCTGAGGTGGGAGAACTGAATCAGAACTACTGGACTAACAGAGAACATCATGCCCCAGGGAATATTAATTGGAGTGAAGTCTCCCAGACAAAAAAATAAAATACTTAAGAATAAATGTACCTAAGGAAGCAAAAGACCTGTTCTCAGAAAACTATAAAACTCTGATGAAAGAAATCAAAGAGGACACAAACGGAGAGATATACCATGTTCTGGAATTGAAAGAATCAATATAGTAAAGATGAATACACTACCCAAAGCAATCTACAAATTCAGTGCAATTCCTATCAAATTGCCAAGGCATTTTCCACAGAATTGGAACAAAAAAAAAATCTCACAGTTTGTATGGAAACACCTAAGACCCCAAATAGCCAAAGTAATCTTGAGAAAGAAAAATGGAGCAGGAGGAATCAGACTTCCTGACTTCAAACTATACTAAAAAACTACAATAATCAAAACAGTGTGGTACTGGCACAAAAACAGAAATATAAACCAATGTATAGGATAGGAAGCCCAGATATAAACCCATGGACCTAAAATCACCTAGTCAATGACAAAGGAGGCAATAATATACATAGGAGAAAAGACAGCCTCTTCAATAAATGTTGCTGGGAAATCTAGACGGGTACATGTAAAAGAATGAAATTAGAATACTACCTAATATCATACATAAAATAAACTCAAAAGGGATTAAAGACCTAAATGTAAGACCAGATACTATAAAACTCTTGGAGGAAAACAAAGGAAAAACACTCTTTGACATAAATCACATCAAGACCTTTTTTGAACCACTTCCTGAAATAATGAAAATAAAAACAAAATAAACAACTGGGATCCAATTAAACTTAAAAACTTTTGCACAGCAAAGGAAACCATAAGCAAGACAAAAAGACAAACCTCAGAATGGGACAAAATATTTACAAAAAAAGCAGTGGAAAAAGGGTTAATCTCCAAAATATACAAACAGCTCATGGAGATCAATATTTAAAATTAAAAAAAAATTAAAAAAAATAGGCAGAAGATCTAAGTAGACATTTTTCCAAAGAAGAATATAGATGGCCAAGAAACACAAGAAATGATGCTCAACATCACTAATTATCAGAGAAATGCAAATCAAAACTACAATGAGGTATCAGTTCATACCTGCCAAAATGGCCATCATCAAAAACTCTACAAACAATAAATGCTGCAAAGGGTGTGGAGAAAAAGGAACTCTCTTATATTGTTGGTTGAATTGTTACATTCAATTGTTGAATGTACATTGGTACAGCCACAGTGGAGAACAGTATGGTGATAGCTTAAAAAATTATACATAGAATTACCATATAATCCAGGAATCCCAACACAGGGCATATACCCTAAGCAAACTGTAACTCAAAACGACACATGTACCCCAGTGTTCATCACAGTACTATTTACAATAGCCAGGACATGGAAGCAACCTAGAAGTCCTTTGACAGATGAATGAATAATGATGTGGTGTGGATTCTGGGAGTTGGTGATGAACAGGGAGGCCTGGCGTGCTGCAGTTCATGAGGTCACAAACAGTCAGACATGACTGAGCAACTGAACTGAACTGAACTGAACATATACACAACGGAATATTATTCAGTCATAAAAAGGAATGAAATTGGGTTAGTAGTAGGGGTGTGGATGAACCTCGAGCCTGTCATACAGAGTGAAGTGAGTAAAAAAGAGAAAAATATCACATATTAATGCGTATATATGGAATCTAGAAAACTGGTGCTGATGAACCTATTTGCAGAGCAGGAACAGAGGCACAGACGTGGAGAACAAAGCTGAATGTATGTGCCCTAGGTTCAGACTATACTACAAAGCTACAGTAGTCAAAACAGTATGGTACTGGCACAAAAACAGACACATAGATCAATGGAACAGAGTAGAGAGCCCAGAAATAAACCTACACCTGTGGTCACCTAATCTATGACAAAGGAAGCAAGAATATAAAATGGGGAAAAGTGAGTCTCTTCAACAGATAGTTCTGGAAAAACTAGGCAGCTACATTTAAAACAACGAGATTAGAACATTTCCTCATACCATATACAAAAATAGGGCTTCCTTGGTGGCTCACCTGGTAAAGAATCCAGCTGCAATGCGGGGGACCTGGGTTTGATCCCTGGGTTGGGAAGATCCCCTGGAGAAGGAAAAGGCTGCCCACTCCAGTATTCTGGCCTGG
>NW_011477300.1:4217-6309 GCF_000754665.1 Bison bison bison | reverse complement strand
TCTAGTCAAGGCAATGGTTTTTCCAGTAGCCATGTATGGATGTGAGAGTTGGACTGTGAAGAAAGCTGAGCACCAAAGAATTGATGCTTTTGAACTGTGGTGTTGGAGAAGACTCTTGAGAGTCCCTTGGACTGCAAGGAGATCCAACCAGTCCATTCTGAAGGAGATCAGCCCTGGGATTTCTTTGGAAGGAATGATGCTCAAGCTGAAACTCCAGTACTTCGGCCACCTCATGCGAAGAGTTGACTCATTGAAAAAGACTCTGATGTTGGTAGGTATTGGGGGCAGGAGGAGAAGGGGACGACAGAGGATGAGATGGCTGGATGGCATCACTGACTCGATGGACGTGAGTCTGAGTGAACTCTGGAAGTTGGTGATGTACAGGGAGGCCTGGCTTGCTGCAATTCATGGGGTTGCAAAGAGTTGGACACAACTGAGCTACTGAACTGAACTGAACTGGACACTCTGATACAGGCCTTATAAATATTTTTTTGAATATGTCTTCTCAGACACCGCAAACATAGGCAAAAATAAATCAGATCTAATCAAATTTAAAACTTTCACACAGTGAATCAAACTATAGACAAAATGAATAGACAAACTACTGAATGGGAGAAGATATTTGAAAAAGATATATCTGATAAGAGGAATATCCAAAATAAATTAAAAAGTCATGCAATTCAATATAAAAAAGGTAAAAATGGACAGAGCACATTAATAGACATTTTCTAAAAAAAAATACATCTGGACAATGGAAACATCAAAAGATGCTCCAACATGTTAATCATCAGGGAAATTGAGATCAAAACCATCATGAGAGATCACATTTTATCTGTGAGAATGGCTATAACCAAAAGGCAATGCATAAATGTTGGCTATGATGTGGAGAAAAGGGAACCTTAGTGTACTGGTGGTGAGAGTGTAAATTGGTTCAGCCACTATGGAAAGCAGCACAGAATTTACACAAAAATTAAAAATACAGCTACCATATGACCCAGCAATCCCACTTCTGGTTATATATCTGAAGAAAATGAAAACACTAATTCAAAAGATGTATGTACCCCAATGTTCATAGCAGCATCATTTACAATTGTCAAGGTGTGGAAGCAACCCAAGTTCCCATCAACAGATGAATGGATAAAAAATATATGGTGTGTATATATGCAATGGAATATTACTCATCCATAAAAAGTGATGAAATGCTGCCATTTTCATCAATGTGGATGGACCTAGAGAATATTATCCTTAGTGAAAAATGTCACACAGAGAAAGATAAATACTGTGTGTGTTTTCACTTATATGTGGAATCTAAAAAAATAAAGCATATGAATGCATACAGCAAAACAGAATCAGACTCACAGAGAACAAACTATGCTTTAATATACTATATTTGTTCTTTTCTTTCTGACTTACTTCACTCTGTATAATAGGCTCTTGGTTTATCCACCTCAGTAGAATTGACTCAAATTCATTCCTTTTTCTGGCTGAGTAATATTGCATTGTGTATATGTACTATGACTCCCTTTAGCTATTCGTCTGTCATGGACATCTAGGTTGCTTCCATGTCCTGGCTATTGTAAATAGTGCTGCAGTGAACATTGGGGCACATGTGTCTTTTTGAATTGTGGTTTCTCCAGGGTATATTCCACTTACTTATATCTAATAGTTTGTACCTCTTAATCCCCTTCCCCTTTCACCTTTCCCTCTCCCTACCGGTAAACACTAGTTTGTTCTCTGTGAATCTGTTTCTGTTGGGAAAGTAAGTCAAATGAAAGAAATAGATATATGGAAAATATATTTCCAGTTGTAAAGAGATATATTTCCAGTGGCTAAGGAAATGGCACCCCACTCCAGTATTCTTGCCTGGAAAATCCCACGGATGGAGGAGATTGGTTGGCTACTGTCCATGTGGTCGCAAAGAGTCGAACACGACTGAGCGACTTCACTATCACTATCTAAGTGGGAATTGACATAGGGACTCAGACACAATAAGCATGACTGATAATTCTATTACCCCAACCCCTTCACTATAATCACAGAAATTTTGATACATACATGCAACACATACCCAAGTTATCAAGCATAGCAAATT
>NW_011477300.1:0-1940 GCF_000754665.1 Bison bison bison | reverse complement strand
GTAGAACACTCGACTACAGAAATCAAAGCAAAATCCTCTATGACCCACCTCTTAGAGTAATGAAAATAAAATAAAAAAATAAACAAGTGGACAAAACTAATACAATTATGTAAAGTTTAAAAATAAAATAAAATTAAAAAAATCTTAAAAATAAACAAGTGGGACCTAAATAAACCTAAAAGCTTTTGCATAGCAAAGGAAACCACAAACAAGGTGAAAAGACAACCCTCCGAATGGGATAAAATAATACCAAAGGAAACAACAGGCAAAGAATCAATCTACAAAATATACAAGCAGTTCATACAACTCAATACCAGAAAAACAAACAATCCAATCAAAAAGTGGGGAAAAGACCTAAACAGATATTTCTCCAAAGAAGGCATGCAGATAGCTAACAAACACATGAAAAGGTGCTCAACATTGCTCATTATTAGAGAAATAAAAATAAAAACTACAATGAGATACCACCTCACATTAGTCAGAATTGCCATCATCAAAATGTCTACAAACAATAAATGATGAAGAGGATGTGGAGAAAAAGGAATTCTCTTGGATTGCTGGTGGGAATGTAAACTGATACAGCCGCAAAATCATCATATGATCCAGCAATCCCACTACTAGGCATATACCCTGAGGAAACCAAAATTGAAAAAGATGCAAGTACCCCAATGTTCATTGCAACACTATTTATAATAGCTAGAACATTGAAGCAATGTTGATGTCCATTGACAGATGAATGGACAGAGAAGCTGATTTTATATATATATATATATTTATATATATATATATATATTTACACAATGGAATATTACTCAGCCATAAAAAGGAAAGCATTTGAGTCAGTTCTAATGAGGTAGATGAACGTAGAGCCTATTATACAGTGAAGTAAGTCAGAAAGAGAAATATAAATATCACATACTACCACATATATAAGGAATCTAGAAAGATGGCACTGATGAAATTATTTTCAGGGCAGATCATGAACTCCTTATTGCCAAATTCAGACTTAAATTGAAGAAAGTGGGTAAAACCACAAGACCATTCAGGTATGGCCTAATCAAATCCCTTATGACTACATAGTGGAAGTGAGAAATAGATTTAAGGGACTACATCTGATAGACAGAGTGCCTGATGAACTATGGATGGAGGTTTGTGACATTGTACAGGAAACAGGAATCAGGACCATCCTCAAGAAAAAAAAAATGCAAAAAAACCAAAATGGCTGCCTGAGGAGGCCTTACAAATAACCGTGAAAAGAAGAGAAGCAAAAAGCAAAGGAGAGAAAGAAAGATATACCCATTTGAATGCAGAGTTCCAAAGAATAGCAAGGAGAGATAAGAAAGCCTTCCTCAGTGGTCAGTGCAAAAAATAGAGGAAAACATAGAATGGGAAAGACAAGAGACCTCTTCAAGAAAATTAGAGATACCAAGGGAACATTTCATGAAAAAATGGGTGCAATAAAGGACAGAAATGGTATAGTATAGACCTAACAGAAGCAGAAGATATTAAGAAGAGGTGGAAATAATACACAGAAGAACTGTACAAAAAAGATCTTCACGACCCAGATAATCATGATGGTGTGATCACTCACACTCACCTAGAGCCAGACATTCTGGAAAGTGAAGTCAAGTGGGCCTTAGGAAGCATCACTACGAGCACAGCTAGTGGAGGTGATAAAATTCCAGTTGAACTATTTAAAACCCTAAAAGATGATGCTGTGAAAGTGCTGCACTCAACATGTCAGCAAACTTGGAAAACTCAGCAGTGGCCACAGGACTGGAAAAGGTCAGTTTTCACTCCAATCCCAAAGAAAGGCAATGCCAAAGAATGCTCAAACTACCGCACAACTGCACTCATCTCACATGCTAGTAAATATGCTCAAAATTCTCCAAGCCAGGCTTCAGCAATATGTGAACCATGAACTTCCTGATGTTCAAGCT
>NW_011477299.1:13791-15274 GCF_000754665.1 Bison bison bison | reverse complement strand
ATATGTGTGTTGTGATGCATGATCAATTGAGGCAGGAAATATGAAGTATACACCAGGTCTGTAGTTGTGGCAGGTCATCCATAGATGTACTTGCACAGTCTAGAGTGCTGGATCACTAACAGTATAATGGCTGGTATAAAATGTCACTGGAGTAATTGTTGCACACATCTCCTAGAGAAATACCTCAAGGAAGTGACTTTAATGCTTCAGAACTCAAGGTCACTAGTGGTCACAGTTTATCATGAATGAGAGATCACTCATGGGTAGGATATGTGCTTTACAATGCAGATCCCATTGACCTGGAATAGGTCCTCCAGAGTGCAACCTCAGTAGTTGGAACACCTGCTTTAGAGTACAGGAAGAATAGTGGGGGGAAATATGCAACAGAGGGCAAGATAAGTCATTAGCAAATTTCAGCTGCAGAATGTGGGATCACTAGTTTAAGCATACAGGCCATGGAACAAGATTAGTAGTAGTGGAACTCACGCTCTACAAGGCAGGCTCAGCAGTGATAAAACAGTGTACAAGGGTGCAAAATCAGTAGCTGAAGCATGAGTGTTTTGGGGCCTGTGCTTACACATGGCAAGACACATGCTTCAGAGTGCAAAATTAGTAATGGCCACACACATGCTCTAGACCACATGCTCACTAGCTGTGCCATGCCTGCTTAGTGTAAGGACTCGGAAGTGACAAATGTGCTGTAGTACCAGGATTTATATTGCTGGGATGCATGATTCAGTGTGCAGTTGTGTAGTTCAGGCATTCTTACGCTACAGCAAAGTCTCAGTAGTGTCAGAACATTGGCTCTAGAAGGCACACACAGACCCGTTGGGAGATATTCTTCTGAGTAAACCTCAGTAGTGCAAAACCCATGCTAAAATGTGTGCACTCTATAGTCATGGGATCTGTACTCCCAACTGCAAGTTCAATTACTTGCAATTGGGCATCTGTGCAACTAGAGCATATTCTCAGCAGAGCCCAGAAGTCTGCACTTGAGCTCATGCCCAGTAGAGGTGTACCACATCCTCCAGTATTCAAACTCACTCTGTCTACAGGAGTGCTGGCTCAGTTGTGTCCAGAAGGAAACTTCAGAATGCAAGTTCAGAAATTGTTTAGGCACACCTGAACTACAGCACAGGTTGAGTAGTGGCCTGACTTGCCCATAAGGCAACAAGTTAATTATCGTGATATTTATGCTTTACAGTGAAATTTCAGTAGGTGATGAACTCTTGTTTGGGAAGGCAATTTCAGTAGTGCAGGGATGCAGGATCCAGAGTGTTATATATCAAAAGTGTATGTATACTTACCACAGGCATGTTTTAGGGACAGACTCAGTAGTGGCAGGCCATATTCTCAAGAATCCCGGTTCAGGAGTGATGGGATGTATGACTTACTGTGCAATCTCAGTGACAGAAACACACTTGTTATAAATCATGTCCTTAATCTCAATAGTGGCAGAAACGGTGATCCAGATTGGAAACTA
>NW_011477299.1:8703-11067 GCF_000754665.1 Bison bison bison | reverse complement strand
AGAATTCAAGCCAAAAAGGCAATTACCAGTGGAAAATTGCCTCAGAGTCTCATGTCCATCCACACTGAGTGGGTGCTATGTACAGAGGTGCCCGTCTGCATCTTCATTCCTTAGAATAGAGATGGGGTTTGAATGCCCTGAGGGCACTCTGAGAAGACTAATGTGATGTAGTAGGCTGAACCACAGAATGCCAGAGAGACAAAAACAAAAAAAGGAAAGGAATGTTCCCATGGGAAGTCTCTAAGACTACACTGCAACCCCTGACCTGCTCACAGAACAGACTGTGCCCTAGTATTTACCAAAGGAGAGCAAGCCAGGTTCCATTATGGCCCTTCCAGGAGGCAAAGATTCAGAATGTTGACAACCAGAGGCAGAAGGCCATGGCCATTCAGGCCCAGGAGACTGCATCTCCTGCCAAGCTGTGAGCAGACTCTATCCATGAGCAGCTGCTAACCATGGCTTGCTGGGATCTGGGACAGTTTATAGCTGCCAAGAATGTCATAACCTGAGAGCAACTCCTCTGAGGAGATGCACAGCTCACCATGGACTGTATCCTTGTGGAGTATCTGAGAAACTGACCAGATTGAACCTGAGCAGTACATGAAAAAGATGGCCCACCAGAGACTCTGACGTCACAGCTATCCTGAGCACCTGAGTGGCTCTCTGGAACAGTGTACCCTGGCACATCCTGGAACTTAAGCAGCTTGGGCCTGGGAAGTTCATGAGACAAAGAGCCTACCTGGGTATATGCTATGGCAGAACACCAGGCCACTTGGGTCTGGGAAGAGCAGGGGATCCATGGCCAACTGGGACTGAGTATTCATGGAACACCCAGGAATCTGAGCAGCTGGGGCCTGGGAAGTGCAGGAGGCAAAGAACACACCTGGAACTGTGCCCTGACAGAGAACTGGGGAGTCTGGGCTGCTTGGGCCTGGGAAAAGCAGGAGATACATGGCTCAACTGGGACTGGGCCTTCATAGAACACCTGGGAATCAGAGCAGCTCGGAACTGGGAAGTGCAGGAGACACACAGCCAACCTGGAACTGTGCATGCCTAGCACATGACAGACCCTGAGTGGCTTGGGCCTGGGAAGTGTAAGAGATATATGGCCCACCTGTGACTGTGCCTTCATGTGCCCTCTTTCTTTCTCTCTCAATTTTCACAAAATAGCTTTTTCCTGGCCATCATTTTCAGCCTGTATGTGTCCCTAGTTGTGAGGTAGTTTTCTTGAAGACAGTATTGAGAGAGAAAGAAAGAGGGAGGAGCAATACTCATATCAGATAAATGGACTTTAATTAAAGACCACTATAAGAGACAAAGAAGGTTACATTACATAATAATCAAGGGGTCAATCTAAGAAGAAGCTATATGCACCCAAATTAGGAGCACCTCAATACAAGAGGCAAATGCCAATAACAATTACAGCAGAAATTGACTCTAACCAATAGTACTGGGTGATTTTAATACTCCACTCATAACATGGACAGATCATCCAGACAGAAAATCAACAAAGAAAACTCAAAATTTAGGTGATACATTAGACCAGTTTGACCTAATTGATATCTACAAGGCATTCCACCCCAGAAGAATGGATTTCACATTTTTCTCCTTTTTCTCAAGTGCAAATGGAACAGTGTCTAGGACAGATCACATCCAAGGCCATATCTAACCTTGGTAAACTTCAAGAAATTATAATCTTTTCAAGTATTTTTTCTGATCACAATGTTGTTAGATCAGATATCACCTACAGAGGAAAAAAAATATTAGAAGAAACACAAATAATTTGGACGCTAAACAGCACAAAATTAAAATTTGAATTTAACAAAATTCAGAGTTTTTTAATGAAAAAAACTCTGCCAAAGTAGGTGTAGATGGAACATACCTCAACATAATGAAAGCCAAATATGACAAAACCACTGCAAACATTATTCTAAATAATGTAAAACTTAAAGTTTCTTTAAAATCAGCATTAAGACAAGGATGCCCACACTCACCACTTCCAGTTTTGGGAATTCTAACCCAGCTTTCAAAGAAAAATATATTTTAAAAAATCCTCATTGGTAAAGAAGAGGTAAAACTCTATTTGCACATAATATTATCCTTTACACAGAAAATCCAAGAGATGCCACCATAAAATTACTGGAGTTAATCATTGAATATAGTAAATATGCAAGGTATAAAATTAATACCCAGAAACCCTTATATTCCTAAACTAATAATGAAAAATCAGGAAGAGAAATTAAGGAACAATCCTGTTCACCATTGCAATGATATGAATAAAATACCTAGAAATAAATTTTCATAAACAGACAAAGGATTTCCCTGATAGCTCAGTTGTTAAAGATGCTACCTGCAATGCAGGAG
>NW_011477299.1:4550-5621 GCF_000754665.1 Bison bison bison | reverse complement strand
CCATACAAATTGTGAAATTATTTGTTCTAGCTCTGTGAAGAATACTGTTGGTAGCTTGATAGGGATCGCATTGAATCTATAAATTGCTTTGGGTTCCAGAGAGAAGAAATCTGGCTCCACCCACCAAAACACTGCCACAAGCTTCCCTAACCAAGAAACCTTGACAAGCCACCTGTACAAACCCACACACAGTGAGGAAACTCCACAATAAAGAGAACTCCACAAACTGCCAGAATACAGAAAGGACACCCCAAAACAAGATGAAGAGACAGAGGAATACCCAGCAGTAGAGGAACAGGATAAATGCCCATGAAACAAAACAAAAGGGGAAGAGAGGGAATCTACCTGATAAAGAATTCTGAATACTGATAGTGAAATTGATCTAAAATCTTGAAATCAAAATGGAATCACATATAAATAGCCTGGAGACAAGGATTGAAAAGATGCAAGAAAGGTTTAACAAGGACATAGAAGATACAAAAAAAAGGCAATATATAATGAATAATGCAATAAATGACATCAAATACACTCTGCTTTTTCTATGATCCAAGAAATGTTGGCAATTTGATCTCTGGTTCCTCTGCCTTTCCTAATCCAATTTGTACATTTGAAAGTTCTCAGTTCACATATTGTTGAAACCTAGATTGAGGAAGTTTGAGCATTACCTTGCCAGCATATGAAATGAGCACGATTGTGCAGTAGTATGAACATTTCTTCACATTGTTCATTTTTGGCATCAGAGTGAAATTGACCTTTTCTTGTCCTGTGGCCATTGATGTGTTTTACAAATTTCCTGGCACATTGAGTGCAACATTTTAAGATCATCATCAAACCAATACAATATGGTAAAATAATTAGCTGCCAATTAAAATAAATAAATATAAATTAAAAAAATAAAATAAAAAAAGAACTTTACCTGGCAAAAAAACCAAAAAAATAAAATTTGAAATAGCTCAACTTCAATTATATCCCTTCCACTAGCATTGTTTGTGGTTACTCTTCCTAAGATACACTTGGCTTCACATCCCAGGCTGTCTACTCTATGTGAGTGAACACACCATTATGGTTATT
>NW_011477299.1:0-621 GCF_000754665.1 Bison bison bison | reverse complement strand
ACTGACAATATAAAAAAAAAAGAATTTTCTGCATTTTTTGTGAGCCACACAGTGGATTTTGCCAGTCAATGAAGCAGAAATAGATTTTTTAAAATTAAAAAAAAAAATTCTCTTGCTTTTTTCAATATCCAAAGGATGCTGCCAATTTGACCTCTGGTTTCTCTGTCTTTTCTAAATCCAGTTAGAACATCTGCAATATTTAGGTTTATGTGTTGTTGGATTCTATCTTGGAGAATTCTGAGCATGCCTTTGTTCAATTCAGTTCAGTTGCTCAGTCGTATCTGAATCCTTGTGACCCCATGACCTGCAGCATGTCAGGCCTCCCTGTCCATCACCAACTCCTGGAGTTTACTCAAACTCATGTCCATTGAGTCGGTGATGCCATCCAACCGTCTAATCCTCTGTCCTCCACTGCTCCTCCCGCTTTCAATCTTTCTCAACTTAAGGGTCTTTTCAAATGATTAAGCTTTTCATATCAGGTGGCCAAAGTATTGGAGTTTCCACTTTATCATCAGTCCGTCCAATGAATATTCAGGATTGATAACCTTTAGGATGGACTGGTTGGATCTCCTTGCAGTCCAAGGGACTCTCAAAAATCTTCTCCAACACCACAGTTCAAAA
>NW_011477298.1:14528-15659 GCF_000754665.1 Bison bison bison | reverse complement strand
ATGGACATGTCTGCTGCTGCTAAGTCACTTCAGTCGTGTTCGACTCTGTGCGACTCCGTAGATGGAAGCCCATCAGGCTCCCCCATCCCTGGGATTCTCTAGGTAAGAACACTGGAGTGGGTTGCCATTTCCTTCTCCAATGCATGAAAGTGAAAAATAAAGTGAAGTCACTCAGTCGTGTCTGACTCTTCGCAACCCCATGGACAGCAGCCTTCCAGGCTCCTCTGCCCATGGGATTTTCCAGGCAAGAGTACTGGAGTGCAGTGCCATTGCCTTCTCCAATGGACATGTCTACATTATATCAAAATAGCAGATTGACTCAGCTGGGGGGAAAGTATATGCATATTTATGGTATTGTATTGTCAAACATATGAACTGACAATTTTTTAATATTTTCATTTTGATTTGGGTGTTGTGAGGATACAGTTGAAATGTGACAAACACTAAGTTAGTAACTGAAATTCAGAGAAGCCAGTTTTGAAAAGCACTCATTATGTTGATCATCCACACATATCATACTTTTTGATATACATTTATTAAGAAAACCTGTTTCCTATCACTCCTATAAGTCCTTTTAATGACCATCATTGTCAAGCTTTTCCTATGCTTCAGATACAGTAGACTGTGAGATGCCACTAATTTCTTAAGATGTAATAGTTTCAGAGCAATGCATATAGAGTAATGAGTAGCTTCATTTGTATCAGGGTGACAGCTTGGCTCTCTTTGATTTTACATAAATCTTAACTGGAGAGAGTGCATGTAATGCGGTGAAAAAGATACCAAGCTTGGGAGGCCTCCTTGTTACAACTCTGTCATTACCCTAATGGAAGAATGTAAAAAATATCATTTATCCCCTTCCAGTTTCTTTTGCCTTGTCACTTTCAGAAGAAGGGAGAGAAGGCAGAAGAGAAGGAGATTGGTAAGGAAGTTCAAAAAGAAAAGGAGGGAAAAAAAAAAAGAAAAGGAGGAAAGGGAACACACAAATGGAAGGGAAGGGAAGGAATTAATAAAAATAATGGAGGGAGGAAGAAACAAAAGGAGAGATAAGACAAATGTATATGGCTGAATGAAGGTCCTCCAAACCTTGTGGCTCAGATGGCAAAGAATCTGCCTCAAATGTGGGAGGCCTGG
>NW_011477298.1:10011-11264 GCF_000754665.1 Bison bison bison | reverse complement strand
ATCAATTTCAATAGAGTCATGAAGAAAAAATAATTACAGTGGGAATAAAGAACACGGAAAAGGAAAAATCATTTTTTTTCAGCCGGCTTTTAAAGGTTTTTGTTATATGACTAATCCATAGATACAGTAATTTATAAAATATATCTACACATTGCATCACATTCAAACACAAAAGAAGCTTAAAAGTTTCACTTTATGGTTCCCCCTATATTTCTCTCCTTAGATGTAACCACCATTAGCAAATTGATGTGTAACCTTGTATTTTCTTTATCATGGCTTTATGCAAATATATGTATTAAGTACATATTTATTTTTAAGCAAAACATAATATCTAAAAGCCATACAGAAAAAGATTGACAGAACAAGACTTAGCAAAAGAGAGTTTTGTATTCTAACATAATTCATAAAGTTTGAAGATAAAAGGCTGTAAAACATCATTTTTGTCATATTCAGCAGATAGGAATGGATAGCCAGAATGAGTTGATATGTGAATACTCAAATGGAAAAGCCAAACAATTCAACAGAAAAAGGGCAAAGACTATAGACATGAAATTCACAAAAAAGCAAATATAAATGATAGATTGCTATATTAAATATATTCAACCTCACTAATTATCAGGGAAATTCAAAATTAAACAAGAGTTTTATTCACCTGTAAGATTTACAACAATGTAATAGCTTGTTGTCACCAATTATTGCTGAAGCTGTAAGTAAAAGGGCACTCCCACATACTCTTGTCAGAGTATTGGAAATTTTTTAAAAGGCAATATTTGCAATATCTATCACCAATGTTAAACACACATATGCTTGGCCCAGCAACTATCCTTCTAAAAATACATATATATATATATATATATACACACACACACACACACAAATACAATTACTAGATGGTCACTGCTACATTATCTGTAGTGGTAAAAAAAAAAGAGAATAGAGAATCTAGAAGTCCATCAAAAAGGGAGTGGTTAAACAAATCACATCCTCCACTGAAGGAGTCACAGACACTAAGAGAAGTGTGAAACCCTTGTTTCCACACAGCCAGGATCAACAATGCCAAGGAGAGTATCACGGAAATTCAGCAGCTGTCTAAGGTCATATCCTTTACAAGACTCATGGCCTGACTTGGGGGATGGAAGAAATGGGCACTGAGATCCTCTTCTGTTACAAGCATGAGGTATCAATGGTAAGGGAGCAAAGAATGAGGACTATGGATGGGGACCAAAAAAAAAAAAAAAAAGGGAAAGGGAAAG